>NC_058419.1:80279223-80311223 GCF_002201575.2 Neomonachus schauinslandi
GTCCCTTACCCATAGTTTGTCATCTGCTCATTAATCTCTCTCCCTCATTCACACTCCTAAATATTGTGCCTGAGAAATTGATCCACAGACAGCTTACACATAAGGAAACTCTGTGGGTGAAAATCTAAATGTAGAATAGAACAATAAATGGCTAATGTTTTGTTTTATGAAAATTGTTTTCCATTTACACACAATGCCTCTTTCCCATCAAATAGCCCCTCACACCCACCCTCTCCCCATGCTTTAGAGTAAACTTATTTATATGTCATTAATTCCTCAGTGTGCAGTAGCCAAACCTAAAGTTTATGTGTTTGATGAAACTCTTTGGAAGCTGGGAGGAAACACTGAAGGAAGAATGTACATTTCTGCCAGTAGAATGGAACTCAGTTAGGAAACAGGATTCAATTTAGAAAAATCTTACTTGAATATAACCTTACTAGAAGGTGCCAGTTCTTTTTTTTTTTTTTTTAAGATTTTATTTATTTGACAGAGAGCGAGAGATGGTGAGAGCAGGAACACAAGCAGGGGGAGTGGGAGAGGGAGAAGCAGGCTTCCCGCCGAGCAGGGAGCCTGATGCGAAGCTCGATCCCAGGACCCTGGGATCATGACCTGAGCTGAAGGCAGATGCTTAACGACTGAGCCACCCAGGCGCCCCAGAAGGTGCCAGTTCTTAAATAAACCACATCCTGCTAGGAGGAGGAAAGTGGAAATGGGGATGTAAACTCCTATTTAGTGAACACCTACTTTCTTACAAGTTTGGATATTAATTAACTTACATCATCTTCATGTAATCTTATGAGGTAGAGGTCATTATCTCCATCTTACAGAGGTAGGAACTGAGGCCCTGGGAAAATGTATAAGTTCCTGATCACACAGCTAAGATGAAATCGGTCACATTTCAGACTGGATGAAGCCTTACCTGATGCCTACATGAGCAACTGTCTTTCCCTGCTGATGGGCTTTCTCATAGATTTTCTTTGCCTGGTGCTTCTCTTTGACTTCTGCAACATAGACTTTATTGTTGATGGTCCTTACAGAGGAGGAATGAGAGAGACAGAAACAGAAGAAGGAAAAAAAGAGGTGGTTAACAACATAGAGAGAAGGATACAAACAAAAAAGTTGGAGGAAGAGAAAGATGGGGGATGGGGAGAGAGAAAGAGCAAAATAGTACTATAGAACCAGAGTGAGAAAAGGAACAAGAGAAGAGAGGGGAGGCCAGGTAGATAAAATCAGGTGAAGCAGTTATCATTATCTCCATTTGTCAGGTGGGGAAATGGAGATCACACAGTTGGCATATGGTGGACCTGGTGTTGGGACTTTTACATTTCTCAAAGTGTTGAATGAATTCCATGTTTTGGCACATAAGGCTTTGGGACACAACTGAACATTTTTATTGTAATTGTTATGTGTCTACTGTAATAAGTATTAAAATATAACTAACGCATTGAACCCATGAACTCACAGATATTGCTGCTTAGGATAAGACTAATTTAGGCAATCTTAAAAAGTGTATCTATTTTTAAAAAACTATATTAAGTAAATAATATGGTGGGTGGTACATGTGGTAAAAATTGTGAAAGCAAAATGCAAATCCCTGCAAAGGCATCTGGCCTGACTAGGGAGGGGGCCTTGACCTTAGAGAACTCAGAGACTAATGGGATACTAAATCAGACTGCTTACCATCAATTTTTTCCATTGCTCTAAGGAAGCTAATAGAGTGTAAATTTCAAAGAAGGGAGGGAGCACTTTTTTTCCCAAGCCTTTAGGAAAGGGTCCTAGAGGAGGTGGCCTTAGTGCTAGGCCTGAAAAACAGGGAGACTTTGCATATACGTTCTTCACTGACCATGCCTTTTTAGTCTCTTTTGTTGGCTCTTTCTCTTCCTGGCCTCTAAGTCTTTGGGACACTCCAAGACTCTGTTCTCAACCTCCCCTTCCCCTCCTCTGTTCTTTCTACAGTCACTCTCTAGGTGAAGTCATCTACCCTCATGGCTCTAAATTAAATATCATTTATATGCAGATGACTCCCAAATCTGTATCTCTCTTGTTTACCTGTCCCAAGAACTGCAGAGGTACATATCTAATTGCTTAGTTGACATTTCCACTAGAATGTCCAATAGATACCTAAAGCTTAACATAACCCAAACTTAGTTCCTGGTATCGCCCTCACCTCCACAGTCTACTCCTCCCCAGTCTTCCTTATCTCAGGAAATAGTTGTTTGGCTGAAAAATTTTAGAGTCATGCCTGACTCCCCTCTTCCTCTCACACTCCACATCTAATCCATCAGGGAATTTTGGCTCTATCTTTAGATACATCCACAATCTGACTACTTCTTCCCACTCCCACAATTACTACCCAAGTCCAAACTACCAACATCTCTTGCTTGGACAAATGACCTATTAACTGGCTTCCCTCTTTAAAGCCTTGCCTCTTTATTATCTGTTCTCTTCACAGTAGTCAGAAAGATCATTTAATCCTAAATGAGGCCATGTCCCTTCTTCACTCAAAACTCTCTGTGACTGTCTTAACTCAGAGTAAAAGCCAAAGTTCTCACCAAGGGCCCCATGGCCCTTTACAGTCTGGCTCACTGTTACCTCTTTAACCCCATATCCTCCTAATCTTTCCCTCATTTATTCTGCTCCATCCACACTGCCCTCATTGCTGTTTCTTGAATTTGTTCAGCATACTCCTGTCTCAGAGCTTCTACAATGACTGTTCCCTTAGTCTGGAACACTCTTCCTCTAGATCTTTGCAAGTCTTACACCCTATCTTCTTTCAGGTCTTTGTTCAAATGTCATTTCCTCAGAAAGGTATCTTTGATTACTCTAAAAGAGCACCTTCCTATTCACTCTGTATCTCCCTTGCTCTATTTTCTGTTTCTTTGTAACACTTCTCATCCACAAACTGACATATACTTCCATGTTTAATTTTTCCTTGTCTGTCTTCTCCAGTGGACTGTGAGCTCCTTTAGGGTGGGGATTTTGTCTGTCTCATTTGCTGCTGTATACATAGTGCATGGAATATGGCCTAGCACACAGCAGGCACTCAACAATTATTTGTAGAATGGCCATTCTGGATAGACAGCACAAAAACACAGACTGTATTTCAAGGAACAGCAAGTATTTAGTTAGAGCAGAGGTACAGGTAAAGAAGGTATGGAGGGAAGTTTGGAGTGGTTGGGTAGGCCTAGAGAATAAAGGGATTTGAATACCAGAATCAAGGAGCTCATATGGCAGTGAAGTCTTTTGCTATGGAGAATAAGGAGTCAGGGATAAATCCTGAAAAGGGAAGGAATGGGTCAGAGCTGTCTTTTAAGGAGTGGTAGATAATTCAGTGTCCTAGAGAATATTAGTGCAATTCTGTAAGAGGCAGAAACAACAGTCTCCATTTTCATATGGAGAAACTGAGGCACAGATATGGGGGTGGGGTGGAGGTGGGGGTGAAGTTATTTGACCAAAGCAGTGTCTGCCAGGAACACTTGAGGAGGATATGCAGCTTGCAGAAGAGACCACTCAGGCGGGAAGTGTTTCTAGGCAGCTGAAACGGACTATTGCTGCACTAGTGTGGGGGTGGGCTGGGCTGGCACTGCCCCAAGGTCTCCTGGGAGGTGTGGGGGTGTAGGGTGGAGCTGGTCTGGCAGCAGCATACTGGGGCCTCTGTGTATGTGCTGCCTCCAGCAAGCATACTTTCCACAGAGTCTGCCCAAGAACATTTCCTCCAGCCTACTTTGCTTAATTAAAAAAAAAAATTCTTTTGGTGTTTTTTTTTTTTTCCTATTGAAGCAAAAAACCAAATTCTGCCCCACTACTTGGCCCTTGCATCATTTGACCAGCAACCTCTCTGGTTAGCGCTCATACTACAAATCCATACTAACTTTTTTGCCTTTGATCCTCCCTCCTTTCCCTGGTTTCTCACATGCAATGATTCTGGTCCCTTCAAATCTTACCTATATAGAAAATCATGGTTCTAGGAAGCCCTCTTTAATCACCTCAGCACTTCTCCCCCTGAACTCCCTGGCCAGGAACACACATCTCACCTCCTCCAAACTTCCCTCTCCCTAGGGGAGTGCCATCTGCCCATCAAAGCCAGGAGGTTCCAGATGACAAAGCCCAGGGCTGTTGTTGAGACTTGCCGGTTGTTTACAGTACAAGGACCCCCTCTGGTGAAGGAGGTCAGAGCAAAGACTGAAACTGCCTGTGCTGGCCTTACTCAACTGCTAAATCTGAGTCCTCTCCCCAAAGCCAGGGAGGGCCTTTTCTAGTTCACAATAAGGTGTTATATGGGCTAATGAGGCCCCACTTAGCTCCCCTTGACCTGCTCCTTCTCCCATTTTTATCATCGCAAAGAAGGCATTGTCATCTACCAGGTCAGACAAGGTGAAATCAGGATGGCATCTCTGTATTACTTACTTTTCACATACATCAAGTTGTTTCTCCCTCTTTATGGTCTCTAATCCCACCACCACTGCACTGCTCCAGCCCTCAGCATCCCTCAGGTTCCTTACTGAGCTCTCTGTTTCCCAGTTGGCCCCTCCAGCCCACCTCCATTTCATTATTGTCATTCCTTGCCATGCTTAAAACCTTGCCATGTCTCCTCATTTTGGGCCACAGTTATTTCTTTGTTTTTTAAAGATTTGTTTATTTATTTGAGAGAGAAAAAGAGAGCATGAGTTGGAGGGGCAGAGGGAGAGGGAGAGAGAGAATCTCAAGCAGACTCCCTGCTGAGGCGGGGAGCTTGGTCTCAGGAGCTGAGATCATGAGCCAAATCAAGAGAAGGACGCTTAACCAACTGTGCCACCTAGGTTCCCTGGGCCATAGTTATTTCTAAAGTGAGGTGCACATGCTCCAGGGGGTGCTGGAGATAAATCATGAGGGAATGGGAAAGATTACCACTCTACTTATAGGGTTTTTTTTCCCTCATCCTTTGTTTATATTTTTGCATATGCTTCATACTATACCTAATATAGTTGCTCAGTAGTATATTTATATAATTTATAAGTTAATAAATATACATATTTGGAGATTACCTGATCAAATTTTTTCTGATGGGTGTGCAAACACATAAGATGGTTTTGGACACTACCAAGTAAGGGCCAGGAACTTGATCTGGCATTGGCAACCTTCTACTACCTAGTCTTTCCTTACATCTCCAATCTCATTTCAGACCATTCTCTACTCCTGGTTGTGCCCTACACTCCAATGACATTGAAATTCCCCAGCCCTGCCCTCTCCTTGCTCACCTGGTGAATATCTCATATTTCAAGCCTCAATTTATGTGTCATCTCTGTAAGGCTTTCTCTGCCTGCCTGGGGGTGGGGGAACTAACCATTGTCTCCTGGTAGACCTCACCATTCCCATCATCCTGCATTCACATTTCTCTTTTCTCCCAACATATTATTAAAACTATCTGCTTCCTTTTTCCTGTCCCCCATTAGATTGTGAACTCTTTGGGAGCTAGGACTGTGTGTAATTTATCTTCCTCTTTCCGTAGTACCCAGCACAGTGCAAGTCACACAGTCGGCATCAGGAAACGTTTGCTAAAAAAATAATCAAGCTAACATTATCAGGGACTTATGTCCCTGGCACTGATTTTAGCAGACACTTTCACATATGTAAACTAATTTAATCCTTCCAAGTGGGTCCTAATTTTATCCCCATTTTACAGATGTGTAAAATGAGACCCTGAGAAGTGAAGTGACTTGTCCTGAGTCCCAAAACTGGCAGAGCCAGGATTCAAACTCAAGAAGTCTGATCTCAGAATGCATGCTCTTTATCACCATGCTCTGCTGAAAAATGGACAAAAGAATGAAAAAGTGTTCACACAAATGAATAAAACAGTAAGTTTGGAAGCAAACATATATAGTGAAATTGGAGATAAAGGCAAGGTGAGGCAGATGCAGGTCAAAGAATGGCTTTATGGGCCTCAGCTTGTGACTTGAACAGGACAGAGATGATCAAGGTGTGAGCACAATGAGAAGCCACAGTAGAATGTATGCAATAGCTTGTCATCAACAGCTGAGAGAGAAGACAGGGAGGTGGGTTAAGTAGACTCTACCTTGGGCCTACATGTGCTTGGAAACATGTACTTGGGAACCCAGAACTCCTGAACAGACCACAGGGTACAGGTGGAGAAACTGAGGACCAGAGAGGGAAAACAGCCTCTGTCATCCATTTCATAAATCTGCTTACTATTCTGTGAGCTTTATCAAGTCTCAGAACCAGATTTTCAGAAGATCACAAATTAAGGGACCTCTGGACAAGTGTTCCAACACAAGTGTTTCAACACTTTAACTCCTCATTTTGGTATTTGGACCACCAGCACATGAATCTCCTGGAGATCTTGTTAAAATGTAGATTCTGATTCAGCAAGTTTGGGGTGGGGCCTGTGATTCTGCTTTTTCTGAAAAGCTCCCAGGTGATGCTGATGCTGCTAGTACATGGATTTTACTTTGAGTAGCAAGGCTTTAGAGTATAATAGAGTGGCTGTCATTCATTAAGCCCTACTCTATGCAAAGCACTGTGATATACATATATATTTTCTTCCTCTTTAGGATCTCAGGTGTAAAAAATTGCATCTGATAAGTGCCATCATGCACTGAAAGCACGATAACCATCTGGCACCCATGATCTTATTTAATTCTCGAATTGACTCTCTGAGCTAGATACTACTCTTGTCCACATTTTGCCAATGTGTTAACTGGGCCTAGAGACTGAGGTCACATACAAGTAAGATATTGATCTTCTTCCTCACCTTTCCTGAAGCCATGATCCCTCCATTTACCCACATATAACATACATCTAGTTCATTCTCAGTGTCAGGCAGTGGGAAATGAAGGCATTTGGGATTAGATGGACTTAGGTTCAAATTTTGGTTCTGCCACTTCCTAACTATGTCTTAACCTCCGAGCCTCTGTTTCCTTCTCTGTGTGATGTGGCTAATAATAGAGCTTAGCTCACGAGGACACTGTGAGGACTAAATGAAATAGTAACTCTAAAATCTCTGGTGCAGCACCTGACATATGCTCAGTAATAATAACTCTTTTCTCTGGCCCTAGCTTCTGAGTTGTAGGACTGAGAAAACAGACCCAATAACTTTCCCTTATTCCCCTCCAAAGTGCTAATTTTCTCAAAAATCCCAGAGCTTTGTTCCCTCATCCCAGAACTGACTTTTGAGCTGATCCCCAAATTCTTGGTCTTTTACACCTCCAGGTATTCCTTCTCTTGAGAGAGAGGAACTATCCTGAAGGGTGGGGAAGGCTCTGAATGTGGCACTGAGGCCCATACAATCCAGGATTGTCCAAGAGCTGGAGTTGGCATCTTGCCTGGAGAGGGGCCAGTTCCATGCCTCCCTTTTTCCCCTCACCCAGCTGTAGATGAATAAAAGCTAAACATACTAGAGTGCTGGGTCTGTCTGTTTGCTATGTTGGCTCAAGGTGGAGTTTTTCTTTCCTATAAACATCCAGAGGAGCCCAGAAACTGAGGCCAGAGAAAGGTCACTTAACACTGATCATCTTAAAAAGGTTGCAGATATGAGAGAGGGGTTGGTGGGGCAAGGCCCCAATCCTGGTCCCTTCTGGCACTGACTTTAACTTTGAGACAAGAAAGACTTACTTTGGGTCCCATAACAATTAGAGGTTCCACAGACATGAGACTTACAATCTTCAGAATAGTCAGAGGCCAAGACAGGCTAGGGCAGGAGTGAGAATATAACATAGTGGTTCAAAATAGAACTAGTAGATTCAGATCATCTGGGTTTGAATCTCAGTTCTGTATGTAACATTGAGCTAATAATATTAATAATTAATATTTAATAATATTAAGTTAACCACTCTGTAGCCTCTGTTTCTTCCTATATAATGAGGATATTAATAACACCTACTTCATAAGGTTGAGGTAGAGTTGTAATAAAGATTAAGTGATACTGTACTTTTGGAATGCTTGGAACAGGGTTAGCGTTCAGTAAACATTAGCTGCTAGGACTAGAGTGAGATGAGGCTGGACTGAGATGAAAAGTATGGGAAGCTCCCTGTCCCTCTGGAGACCTAGGTGGAGGAAGGTTGGGGAGAGGCTGAGTTGATGGGCATCAGTCAGTATGTGGGAACCTGGAGATGCTCTGGACTGTGTCTGCAGGTACAGTGGAAGATGAGAGTCAGGAGATGAGGTGAGAAAAAGATTACCTGAAGGTCTGCACATGGGATATCAGCATCAGTCAGAACCCCTATCTCCCTGAGCTTTTCACCCACATAGAGAACATGAAGCTCCAGTACTTACCTTCAGGCAAAATCTCCAACGTCATTTTACAACTCTGTAGGGAACATTCAGACTTGTCCTATGGCATTTGGTACCGCAGAACAAAGCCTCCTCATCTTGGTATTTGGACCACTCATAGCCTGTCAGTTGCCACCTCCCCCAAGTTCACACAGCGTTTCCTGTCAGAATTTCCTCATGGAGGAGAGCCCTATTTAGAAAACAGCCCTGCTTGTACAACAACAGAGAAACCAGCTACCAGTCTTATCCCTTAACTAGAAATGGATAACCAAGGATCCTCAGGCAAATTGAAAGAAACTGCAGCATGAAAGAAAAAGAATAAAGTAAACAAATAAAACTACTGATCCCAGAGCAATCTGGGAATTTTGGAAACAAAAGAGAATTGCAGAAAAATGATAATATTCTCAGTAAAATTCAAGAAGATATAGTATGAATAAAACAAGAGCTAGATGCCACAAAACAGGAACAATCAGAGAAAAGAAAGACTCCTTAGAAATGGAAAATAAGTTGTTGAAATAAAAAAAAATCAACAGAAGGACTGTGGAATAAAGTTGAGGGAATTTCCCAGAATGTAAGGCAAAAAAAGAAAAGGAAAAACAAGGTATGAGAGAAATTTTAAGAGATAGAGATCAGCCGTTTCAACATCTGAATAATAGTTCTAGATAGAAAGAACAGAAAAAGATGAAAAAAAATGTTAAAAACATATTAGAAGTTAATTTTCCAAAGCTGAAGAAGGATTTCCAGAACAGATGCCCAGAACAGTGAACCCAGGAAATGGTTAATCCAACCCAAAGGATTACTACAGCCTCCTCACTGGTCCTCTTTCTTCCCCCTTTGTCATCATCCCTTTCACCCTCCTCTCCACCACCAGTGTATATTCCAAATAGCCTGAGTGATCCTTATAAAACCAAAGTCAGATCCTCTCCCACCTCTGCTCAAAACTCTCCTGTGGATCCTACTGTGGCTTACAGGGCCTGGTAAGATTAAGCCCTGTTACCTATCTGACCTCATCCTATTACTTCCCTCTCCGCCTTCCTCCACCACTCTAGCAACAATGACCTTTATGCTCTCTAAAAATGTCAGGCAGGAGAATTTGCAACGATGTGGATGGAACTGGAGGGTATTATGCTGAGTGAAATAAATCAATCAGAGAAAGACATGTATCATATGACCTCACTGATCTGAGGAATTCTTAATCTCAGGAAACAAACTGAGGGTTGCTGGAGTGGTGCGGGGGGGAAGGGATGGGGTGGCTGGGTGATAGACATTGGGGAGGGTATGTATTATGGTGAGCGCTGTGAATTGTGTAAGACTGTTGAATCACAGACCTGTACCTCTGAAACAAATAATACATTATATGTTTAAAAAAAAAAGAAAAAAGAAGAAGATAGCAGGAAGGGAAAAATGCAGGGGGCGAAATTGGAGGGGGAGACGAACCATGAGAGACTATGGACTCTGAGAAACAAACTGAGGGTTCTAGAGGAGAGGGGGTGGGGGGATGTGTTAGCCCAGTGATGGGTATTAAGGAGGGCATGTACTGCATGGAGCACTGGGTGTTATATGCAAATAATGAATCATGGAAACTACATCAAAAACTAATGATGATGGTGATTAACAAAACATAATAATAAAAAAAAAGATGGAAAAAAATGTCGGGCAGGAGAAAAAAATGGTAGGCACAGTCCTGCTCTAGGGCCTTTACACTGACTATTCTTTCATTTGAAATGTTCTTTCCCCAGGTGTCCACTTGGTTAGCTTTCTCATGGCATGCAAGTCTTTGCTCACATTTTACCTTTTCAGTGAGTCTTTCTCTGACTATTTAAAACTACAGTAATCTCCCACCCTCACTGGCATTCCCCATTTCTTTTACCATGATTTATTCTTCCCCATAGCACTTACCACATTTTAACTTGTTGTATATTTTACTTGTTTATCTGATTATTTTCTCTCTTGTTCTCACTAGAATATTTTCTCCATGGGAACAAGGATGTCTGTCTTCTCCACTGCTGTAACCTCAGCTTCTAGGACAGTGCATGGCACATAGTAGACATTCAATAAATATTGGTTGAATGAATGAATATGATAAAGGCAAATGACTCAAGGAAAAAGGAAAGGCTATTAGAAACTCTGTGTGTGTGTGTGTGTGTGTGTGTGGTGTGTAACTGAGAAAATCATGGCCCAAATATAAAGCAAAATAAAATATATCATGATTATAAGCAGCTGACAGAATATAAGAGAGACTCTCTTCGACCTTGATGGTAGAAACATTCTTCTTTGAGAGGACCAAAGATTGTGTCTTTGGACTTGTAGAGAAGTAAGTGTATTCCTGGCTTAGTACCCAGCTGGGTTTTGAAAAATATTTACATAGTCATGATAATGTAAATGCTATTTATTGGTTTTCAGGTTTTAGAGCCAACTTGGGGACAAAACGTGAAAGACCTGGTTGTGGCTGCAGAACAGAATGTAAATGTTAATAACCTGAACTATGTAAAGGAAAGATGAAACTGACAATGTGAGTCATTGAATGGGCAGGGGGAGTGTAGTGACCCTAATATCCTTTTCCTAAAAAGTGGGCAGTTGAAATTATCTGTCAAAAATGGATGGAATAAGGAATGGAGGTTATATTTTTTCAAGTTATAAAATTAACCAAGAACAACAACAAAAAAGAATATCAGTGTTTAAAAATGCAAGGGAGTGGAGGGAAAAGTGAGGCTGTGTATGTACATAAACAAAATCCTCATTGCCATACAGGAGAGACAATAGGATATTGTCTAAATTTTATAAACCAAAAAACAGCTATATACATGTTATCTAGAGTTATAAAAGGAACTACCAGCAGAACAACAAAAATCTTTTAAGTTTGCTTGGAGGGAGTGAGATGGAGATGGGGAGGGTTGAGGCAAGGGACTCTTGGTTTTGATCATATGCTCTTCTGTACTGTTTGATTTGTTGCCTTGTTCATGCATTACTTTAATAAAAATAAAATTCTAAAAACTTTATGTTGATCTCATAACAACAAAATAATTATATATCCTATGATACTTTATGATAGTATCAAAGTGGGTATATGAAGATCCAATTAGGTTGACCTCCATGGAAGATAATCATACTGTAACGCACCACACAAATGTTTATGAAGATGGTTGGAAAGGATATTCTCAGACTTAAAACATTGGAAGTAGTACTGCACAGTGGTGAAGACTCTGGTATTTGGCATTGTACCGACTTAGGTTCAAGTCCTCTCTCTCCCATTCACTAGTTGTTAGTTCCTTTGCCATGGGCAAGTTACTTCCCTTACCACCAATTTTTTCCTCTGTAAAATGAGGCTAATGCTCATACAGTAGAAATGAAAGCCCCTCAAGAGCAAGGACTACCTCTATAGAGGTGCTTAATATATAGTTTGTGCTCAATGACTGTTGAATGGCCTGAACCTGCTTCACAGACTTGTGCTGAGAAAGGACTCAGTGTGCAAAGAGCAAGGGAGAAAGAGTCTTAGTCCAAAAGTGGGTAGTCGGTTTCCTCATCTATGGGAAATTTGCCTTTGGTTTAACAAAATGAAGTCACTTTGATTGTGGAAAGATAGCTTTCTGGGCTTAGAGTATTACAAAATAAATTAAATTTGCTCTGCACATAAAAGGAAGAAGAAAAAAAAAAGAGAGATTCCACCAGCAGCTCATGATAGGGGACATAGAAATCTGAAAATTGGAAATAGAAGAGCTGCCCCCTCCAGATGTTGAAGGACAGAAAGGGCCCAAAAGCAATGAGTGGAGCCCAGGAGAAGGGATGGTTAGTAGGCCTTTCCTAGTGATGGGAATGGCTGAAAAAAATGTGAAGAACAGGAAAGTCTGATGTCCAGTTTTAAGCTGACTGCTATGCTGTGCAGACTTAGATGACTAAAAACATGATAGGTATCTTTGGAAAGAAACTTTTGCCACCCACTTCCAGACTTATCTCTAAATTTTCCAAAATTTTGGAAAATTCAGAGGTACTTATTTTGTATAGTTTGGGGAAAGGGAAATATGTTAGGAGAGGGTTGGTGGTTAAGGATATTCTGGGTTTCCATGGGCGCCTGGGTGGCTCAGATGGTTAAGCGTCTGCCTTCGGCTCAGGTCATGATCCCAGCGTCCTGGGATCGAGTCCCGCATCGGGCTCCCTGCTCCTTGGGAGCCTGCTTCTCCCTCTGCCTCTCTCTCTGTCTCTCATGAATAAATAAACAAAAATCTTTAAGGATATTCTGGGTTTCCAATTTAAGCCTCAGAAATCTGAAATCTTAGATGTTCCAGGATTAGGCAGTTTCATCCCCTGACATTCTGCACTAAGCAATCTTTAGCCTGCCTTTCCTTATCTCCTGAACAGAGCTACCTGGTGATAACTCAGCTTTTCATCTTTGTTCTTCGTTGATATGTAGGACCTATATGATCTCAGGTATTTGCCTGCTGATATATGGATGCTGGAAACTTGTCTGGGACCCAGTGACCTAGGTTCTTCAGGTTTTATGGGTAGGTGCTAAAGATCAAAAGATTCCAAGAGTTCACAAGGATAAGGTGGAAAGAAATCTTTCTGGTCAAAGGGTGAAGATTGTGAATGAATTTGTCTTTTCTCTTCTGATAAGGTTTCTTCTTCTCCTCTGATTCCCCAGGTCATAAGATAAGGGTGGCTATGGTATTATGTTAAGAAGATGGTGGTATTGTGAGGAGACTGGGGAAGTTTGGCTTCAAAAATCTTTGGGAATGCCTCGCTGATGGACTTGGACTGAGATTTTGCTTGAGTCCATTGCTTGAATCCAGTATCTCCTAAGCTTCTGACTGTGTATTCCTTTAAAGTTACTCCAGGATCCCAAAGGCCACAACTGGGACTTAAAATGCTGTGGAATTTAAAATGGTGGAAGTTGTGACAGAGGATATGTAACAGAGGGTGTTCCATGGGGAAGAAATTATACAAACAAAGGCTCCTAAGCAAGATAAGGCAGGGCTTATCTGGTAATAGTAAGTGTTTTGTTTGGTTGGAATATAGGCAGTGTTCAGAAAAACAGCAAGAAAAAGGCTGAAAAACTAGTTAGGGCTAGATTTGGGAGAACCTTCAAATCAGGCTCAGGTGTTTCTTGAAAGAGTAGTCTATACTCATTGTCATGTATACTTCATCTACCATTCCCATCTCAACTCACTGCAATCATGAAGCTATTGCATGGCATAGACTCCAAAGTAACAATGGCTTAAATAAGACATACATGTTTTTATCTCACCCAAAAGAAATCTAGAGGGTAGGCAGTCCAAAGCCGGTATGGTGGCGCTGTGAAATTGTTAAGAGATCCAGGTTCTTTTTAGTTTACTGCTCCACTATCACCTTGTCTTCATTGCCTTTATTCCAGGAGGCTGGGTACAGCTAAAACTCAAGATGTTTTATTACTAAGGAAGAAGATAAGAATGGATATGGGAGTAAGCAATTAGCAATCTATGCCACAAATGTGTGCACTGAAATTATCCCCTCCAAGGTCACCAGAGACCAGACCACCACCTGATTGTTATAATCCCTAGACATTTTTTCAGGACTTTTCTTGACCTCTTGATAGCATTCAACACCATTGACCCCTTCCTCCTTTTGAAATAATCTTTTCCCTTGGTTTTGTGACACCACTTTCTCCTGCTTTTCTCCCTATATCTTTGGTCACTACCTACCCATCTCTCATGGGGTCCTTTTCCTCCACCTATGCCATAGTCACTGCTGGTCTCCCTAGGCCCCATCTCTTCTAAGGCTGCACATTCTTCTCAGGTGCTATTGCCCTTTCCATAGATTAAAGAACCATTTATATACTGATAACTTCTAGATCTGTAACTTCAGTCCAGACCTCTTTCTTAAGCTTCAGACATGTATATTCAATGGCCTGTGGAATATTTCTTCTTGGATGTCCCAAAGATATCTCAATATCAATGCCTAGTTGCCCTCTGTTCGTATTCCATATCTCAGTGAAAAGGGTTACCATTGACACATTTAATCTCTCAAATCAGACCCCCAACCATTGACACATTTGATCTCTCAAATCCAGAACCCCAAGAGTTCCCTTTGATATTTCCCTCCTCCTCACCCCTTTCCCCACACGCAATTATTTGTAGTCTTGTTGCTTTTTACTTCTTTAATATATTCTGAATTCAATCATTTCTCACTACCTCCATTGCTATCACTCTAGGCCAGACCACAATCATTGTTTACCAAGATGACTACTCACCCTCTTTCCAGGTAGACATCTAATCTATACTCCTTATGGATTAGGCAGCTAGGGTGTTCTCTCTAAAACACAAATCTGTATTGTATCAAGACTTAAAACCCTTCAAAAACCTCTCAGTGCTCTCAAGATCAAGACCAAAATTCTTATATTGGCATTCAAGGCTTGCTATGATTTGGAAGCAATGGGAATTTGGGTACTAGAACTGGAAGACAAGGAGGGGCTGTGTCTAGTGTGAAATAAAGCCCTGTGGATGGGGGAGAGAACCCAGGAGGCAAGAAAGTGGTAAACTGATATAAACTTGGAGGAAGCAACAATTCAGAGAGGAGTCAGGAGAACAGAGGCCCATCTTGAATGAGTGGTGTGTGTGTGTGTGTGTGTGTGTGTGTGTACATGTGTACGTGTGTGTGTGTGTGTGTGTGTGAGAGAGAGAGAGAGAGAGAGAGAGAATTATCCCTAGAATGTAGGGATTGATGTTTTACTAGCTTAGTAAAGGAAAAGGTGACCTCATAAAGCAGAAGACATACGACCATTTGAATTACTTTTGAGTGTAAGAAAGGTATTGAATTTTATTTCTGTAACTGACCACTGTGCTGAATTTTATTATGGTTTCTAATAACTTTTTAGTTGATGCTCTTGGGTTGTCCAGGTCTGCATTCATATACTCAGTAATTAATGATAATTTTGTCTACTTTCCATTATTTATACATCTTATTTTGTTCTCTTGAATAGACCCAATTACTTATGGAATTTATTATGTGGTAAAGGTGTTATTTCAAATCAGTGGGGAAAAAGGTGGATTAATTCGCACATGGTGTAGGGATAAAAGACTGTGATTTTGGAAAATAATTAAGCTGAATACTTTTATGAAACAGATTTTGGAATAATCAAATATTTAAATGTAAATACTGAAGCCATAAAAGTGCTTGGAAAAAAAACAGAATGTTATAGGAGTGTGGAAAGCATCACTAAGCATGAAGCAGAGAGAGAGAAACAATTTAAATGTCCATATCCATGTATCCTGGACTGGTTAAATAAATTATGGGCCATCTATACAAGAAAAAACTATGCAGCTGTTAAGAAAAATGTGCACTATGGAAAGCTGTTTAGAATATATAATGGGGAAAAAAAACAGGTCACAGAACAGTAGGTGTTGGATACCATTTGTGGGAAGAAAACCCAAATAATTTGTATATGAATAGAAAAAATGTGGAGGGATGTATATCAAAATGTTAACAGTGGTTATTTCTGGGAAACGAGGTAAGGGTGGCCTTTCATTGGTATGTTACATATTTTTGCATTATTTGAATTTTCACAACACATTACCTTTGTAATAAGAAAAAAAATGAAGTTATAAAAATAAATACATTCAATGAATGAATCGCTTTGAGGGGGTGATTTTAGTTGGAAGGTCTGCAGACTGAGCCTGGTACAGTGGCATAAACACGGGCTTTGGCGTCAGACAGCCCTGAGCGGGGCCCCATTGCCCCACCCCCAAGGAAGGAGGGGGGTGGCAGGGGGCTGCGGAAAGGGGCTGGGCTGGGCTGGCTGCAGCTCTAGTCCTGGAGGCTGAGACTTCGAGAGGGACTGAGAGAGGGCAGACTCATCCCGGACTTGCTCGAGGACAAGGTGAGGGGTGTTGAGATTTGGGTTTCCTGGCAGCCAGACAGTGATTTCAGTTCCCTCGAACCTATAGCCAGGCAGGTGGGCAATCCTTACTGCACCACTGCAACTGAGGGTGAGATGACCTGGAGTGGGATGTAGGCAACAAGGACTACTGAGGATAGTAGGCGGTAAGGACTGGGGATCAGAGACTAGTGGGGGAGGAGGGGAACCGGGTTTGTTGGGTGGCGGACTGGGAGGGGGAGGGGAATACTGAGGGAAAGTGGAAATCCAGAGAAGAAAATAGAGAATGCAGAGAAGGGTTAAGGAGTGCTAGGGAAGGGGGTGCATAGGTAACACGGGAGGAGGATGTAAGGAATGAGAGTAAGGAGTTCTGTGGGGTAAAATAGGAAACGCGAGGGGTGATAGGGAGCAGGGAGCAAGGCAAAGGGAATACGGGGGGGTGATAAGAAATGAAAAGGGGAGACGGGGGGGAAGGGCAGACTGGCTGCGACGGAGGCCCCCTAGGGAGGCGGAAAGGGGCGGGACCACTTCCGGCCTGGAGCGGGGAGGGCAGTCTAGGAGTTTTGGAGGGGCTTGGAGAGTGGACGCACTCTGGAATTTGAGAAGGAGGTGAGCTGCGGGGCCCGGCTCTGGATCACAGCCCAGTAGGGATCAGCCCCGCCCTCTGGGATCTGGAGAAAACCTGCTGTAGGGACCGGATCGTACCGGATCCATCCGGATGGGAAGGGAGGGGACTGGACCCGGTTTGGCTGGGCCCAAGATGGAATCACTGGCTCTATTCTGATTTGAGGAGGGGGTGTATTAAGGAAGGGGCGGAACCAAGATGGGCTTTGCCCCTGGCTGGAGGGGGCGTGTTGTGAAAAAGGGCGGGACCGGGCTGTAGTGTGGTCTTGGGGTGGGTGTGAGTAGGGGAGGGGCCAGGACCACCAGACACTGCGACAATTTTAGAGGGAGGGTTGTAGGGGAGGGGGTGGGACCGAATGGTCCTGCGGACCTGGAGAAGGGCGTGTGTTGGAAAGGGGTGGTGGACTGAGTCCGGACCATTGCGCATGCGCACTGTGGATTTCTAGGAAGGGGCGTGTAGAGAAGAGCCAGCATGGAGACGGGGCAGCTGCCGAATGCGCATGTGCACGGTGGACATCAAAGAAAGAGCCTGTGCTGGGAAAGCGGGCGGGGCTGAGGTGGGCCCTGCAGCGTACCCGCATGCGCATTGTTGGCCTGCGGCTTGTGGGGGGGGGGGGGCACTGGGAAAAGGGGCGGGGTCCTTAGAGCTGCCGCGCTGGCACATCTTCCTGGAGAAGGGGAGGGTGCGGCTGCAGAGAACTGAGATCTAGACGCTTTGGATTACTGAATCTGAGAACGGAGTCATTGGGGGTGGGGGAGGGGCTTGGGATTGGGGCCCTAGGGAAAGTGAGGATCAGCTTCCAGGCAGAACAGGAGAGAGGACGTTCAGGAGGCTCCCCCTTTGACACAGGCCTTCTCTCCCTCAGGCTCAGCTCTTGCCAGGCGAACTTGAGACATGTCTGACACAAGCAAGAGAGGTACGGGTCCAACCCGCTTCCAGGTAAGGCCTCTTTCTGTCCTCTCCCTTGTTACTTTTCTTCTCCAGCCCCTGTTGCTGCCTCAGTTCCCTTGGCACCACCCCTCCCATCCTTGTCCTTCTTTACCCGGAAAGAAAGAAGAAATGAAGGATGGAGGAAGGAAGGAGGGAGGGAGGGCAGGCCTCCCCTTCTTCTGCCATCACTTCCTGCTCAGAGGAAGGAGAGGCCTTGTTGGGGTTAGGTGGGCAGAGCACACTGCAAGGAGGAGTTCGTATAGGTCAGAGGAGTGAGGCCCTGGAATTTTGGAGCCGTTTGCCTAGTTGGGGGTGGGGAGGTCTGTGAGCTTTCCTGCTTCCTCTTGCAGGCTGAAGCTTCAGAGAAGGACAGTGGCTTGAAGATACAGACCCTATTGACAGTGACCCAGAACTTGGAGGTCTCAGAGATACCGAAGACCTCAAAGGCACCAGAGGTCTCAGAAGCCATGAAGGTGTCAAATGCTGCAGGAGTCTCAAAGGCTACAGAGGTCTCAAAGGCCCCAGAGGCTCAGGAGGCAGCTGCCACTCAGGCCTCACCTACCACTAAGCTGACTGATACCCAGGTTCTGGCAGTTGAAAAGAAGAGTCCAGCAGCTGACACCAAGATGCAGAGGGCTGACCCTCAGCCTGTGACAATGCCTGCCACTGAGACCAAAAAGGTCAGCTGTGTGGCTGATACGAAGGTCAATACAAAGGCCTTGGAGACTGAGGCTCCTGCCTCTCAGGCTTTGGCAGATGAACCTAAGCCTGAGGGTGCAGCTGCTCAGGCTCAGAATCAGGATACTCGGCCCAAGGTCAAGGCCAAGAAAGCCAGAAAGGTAAGACCTCTGTAATCACCAGTCTTCCCTTTCCACTTCTCAGTTGATTCATTTGTTCTGCAAACATTGAGAAAGTTCCCTGTGCTCATCAAGGCTGTGGGGGACAATAAGAGGAATGTGATATAATTTCTCTCTGCAGAGAGTTCACAGACTGTGGAGAATTGAGATGGTACCTGTAGCTGCAATGTGAATATAAAGCACTTTGTATTTACATAATAGCTACCATGTGTTAGACCTTGAGCTAGGCACATTCATACAGGTTATTTCATTAAATCCTGAAAGTAATCCAGTTTTATAGAGAAGGAAGCTGAGTCCCGGAGAGCTGGGGTGACTTGTGCAGGGTGATACAAGCAGAGCCAGTGGTGGACATAGGAAGAGGAGAAGCCTTAGGCCCCACCATTAGGTTGCTTCTGGCCTGATTCAGGGATGAAACTCCTGCGTGGGAGTCAGTGAGAAACAAACCCAAGACTCAACATGGCCAATGTCTAGTCAGGCTGTTACTCTAGGGGTGGGATTAGAGGGGCCTTCCAGAAGAGATAGGATGAGGGAAAAGGACCACCTACTTCATCTGATAATATTGTGCTTCCTTTCTCTCTGTTGATGCAGGTGAAGCATCTGAATGGTGAAGACGATGGCAACAGTGATCAGAGTCAGGCTTCTGGAACCACAGCTGGCCGAAGGGTCTCAAAGGCCCTAATGGCCTCAATGGCCCGCAGGGCTTCAAGGGGCCCCATAGCCTTTTGGGCCCGCAGGGCATCAAGGACTCGGTTGGCTGCTTGGGCCCGGAGAGCTTTGCTCTCCCTGAGGTCACCTAAGGCCCGTAGGGGCAAGGCTCGCCGTCGAGCTGCCAAGCTCCAGTCATCCCAAGAGCCTGAAGCACCACCACCTCGAGATGTGGCCCTTTTGCAGGGGAGGGTAAGAACCCCGTCCTCTCCACTCTGCCTTATCTACTGCCTTGCCTATCTTTTCTGCCTTCTTCTCAAATCTTCTGCAAACATATTTTGATCTTTTTACCTTGTTTTCCCTTTCCCAGGCAAATGATTTGGTGAAGTACCTCTTGGTTAAAGACCAGACGAAGATTCCCATCAAACGCTCAGGTAGAGTCCTGCTAACGCTCCATCCCCTAAGCTGTGCCCTCCACTGCCCTCTTTCCCATGTGCTGAGGACATTCCTTGCCCTTACGCTCCTACCTTTGTACTCCCAGAGTTCTAATTTGGCAGTGCTAGCATCTCTATTCATTACTTCAGAACCTGTTTGTGCCACCTACAGCAGGGTTGGCACAGGGTCTTTAGCTTGGATTTGGGGCCACCTGGCTTCACTTCAGCTCAGGTGCTCGCAACACTCTCCCCTTGCAGACATGCTGAAGGACATCATCAAAGAATACACTGATGTGTACCCTGAAATCATTGAACGAGCAGGCTATTCCTTGGAGAAGGTGAAGGGGCAGCCATGGGGGATGGATGCAGTGGGGAAGCTTTGAATTGAACAAGTGTACATGTCTGTTCTGGGGTGGGACCAGAGACTCACTATTCAGTCCTATCACTGTGTGAATGGATAGATAGGAAGGGGCCTTCCCATATCCAGAGTGCCTGAGGAGGGGCATAGACTAGCCCAGGGTCACACAGCAAATCTCATAAAAGCACAGCTAGGACCCAAGCCACCCAACTTAGTCCTGGCTTCTCTCTGCTTCTGGAGATGTCCTGTAATGTATTTTACATCCTCACGTCTTCCTTCTATTCCCTATTCTCTGTCTCCCTAGATTTCCACTAATCACAGAAATGATACTGAAAACAATAGTAGATTTCTTACCTGTTGGCTGTGTGCCAACCACTTAGGTTTATGTACATTATCTCACTGACCCCTCCCCTCACACAACGCACACACACATCCTCATCCACACCCACGTAGCCCCACACACCTAGGTACATGGGAGCTGTGGGATGCTCAGGAAGCTGAATTTGTGATCTTACAAGCTGTTTTCCCCATCCATAGGTATTTGGGATTCAGTTGAAGGAAATTGATAAGAATGACCACTTGTACATTCTTCTCAGCACCTTAGAGCCCACTGATGCAGGCATACTGGGAACGTAAGCTGGGAAAGGGCTGGGGTGGGAGGAAGGCTCTGCTTCTGTCTCTGGCACTACCCCATCCCTGTCATCTCTCCCCACATCTCCTTGGAGAGTCAGGAAGACAGGACCTAAAAAGTCCCCGTTCCAGTTCCTGCACATAGTTGGAGTCCTGCACATGGTAATGGTGCTTGATTATGATTGACTGAAGGGTGTAAAAGCCTGGAGCAGTGCATTCCTCCTGTCAGGTTTTCTGTTTCTCCAGAAGCTTCCCAGGAAAGCAGCCCTGTCATTGCTTGTCTCTTCCTACTGGCTTTGGTAGAGTGGGGTTCTCAAGGGAGGGCTTCCTGGTGTGGGTGAATCATGATGCTTGAAGGACAGGAGCACCCACTGGGGCTATGCCTAGAATTCTTTTGGGGCAGAGGGGTCTGGGAGAGAAGGTCCCTGGGTTGTCCCAGGTGGACAGGCATTCTTCCATCCTCTTGCTACCTGGGGTGGGGTAAGATTGGATTTTCCCCTGCTACTCAATAGGAGACTGAGACTTAAGAGTCTAAGAGCCTTGCTTAGGGTCACATAGCGCTTGAAGCATAGACTGGGCAGAATTCTGTCATGTCTGAGGAATCTGGGAGAGGATAGCCTAGTGAGCTGGCTGGTGTGTTTTTTGCAGATGACCACTGGACATAAACCTTCTCTCTACCTTATTCCCCTAGGACCAAGGATTCACCAAAGCTAGGTCTCCTCATGGTGCTTCTTAGCATCATCTTTATGAATGGAAATCGGTCCAGTGAGGGTGAGTGGCTGGGCATGCAGCTGAATGGGTGGCCACAGTTGGAATTCCACATGCTCATTTTCTGTCCCTGTCTCCTCTTGCCTCCCCTTGCAGCTGTCATCTGGGAGGTGCTGCGCAAGCTGGGGCTGCGCCCTGGGTATGATTGGGCTCTCTCAGTGCTTGCTGTCCATGTTGTTGTTTGGAAAGAAAGGATGGTTCCAGGATTGCATCAGTCTGGTGGTCTGGTGGAATGGGTGGGGGTGCTGGTAAAGGGTCCAGGGTTCTGACCTGGGTGGATGGGGAAATGGTCCCAAACTCTGCTTCCTGTCTCACTATCTCTTGGGCTTCTGTGGAGTTTTCCTCTTGTGCTCGTAACCTCTTTTCCATGTTGAAAATGCCTCTGCATACATCTGGGAAGTGCATATCTGATTGATTGATTAACTGATTTATTGATGGATTTTTCTTTCTCTGCCATCAGGATACATCACTCACTTTTTGGGGACGTGAAGAAGCTTATTACTGATGAGTTTGTGAAACAGAAGTAAGTGTGTGTCTGATGATGGTGTGTTCCACGTGTTTTGCTTGTTTCAGAGCTGAGTAATTAACCTATGGTGCATGTGTGTGTGTGCAGGCAGTAGGTAGCTTATTCCTGAGGTAGTGAGAGGGAACAGGAGGACACATTTCCTGACCTACTTGTACTTTCACATATGCTTGCAGGACAGTTCTTCAAGGTAGGGATTGTCATCACCAGCGTTGCACATGTGAGTAAACTGAGGTTCAGAGAAGTGAAGTAATTTGCTCAAGTAAATTGCTACACAGGTAGCAAGTGGGAGAGTCATATTTAGATCCTGGCCCCAATGCCTAGGTTCTTTTTACTGTGCTAACCAGGGCTTTATAGAAATTAATCTCCATAAAGAGACGCTATAGAATGATAGCTTTAGACAGCCAGGTACTGTGCTGGGGACTTGTGCATCTCATTTCATTTTTGTAACTGCCCTGCAGAATAGGTGCTGCCATCCCATCCCCATTTTCAGTTGAGGGACCTGGGTCTCAGAGAGTGGAAGTCTGATTGTGGCCCTGGCTGGCAAGGGGCCGATTTGGTCATGGAGCCCGTCTGACTTTCTGGTCAGGGCCCACCGTACCCTTTATCCTTAGAGAGCACATGTGTGCATGCGTGCACGCGCAATCGGAAATATGCATGAAGTATGCTACTCTTTGTGGACTGTTTCTTCCCTTTACAGTCATTTTCTATGGTAGATTGTCCCAGGGCTCACTAGGTTGTAGACGTACCCCAGTATGGGGTGTGCTCAGAGCAGGGGGCCTACGCAAATGGCTTCTCTGTTTATAAGACACCCAATAAGAATCTGGGTTCATTGTGACCAATGAAATTTGTGGCCTTCTTACAAACATATAGGCTACACGTGTCCCACCCTGCACCTCCATGTGGCTTCCCTGGACAGGACCAATGGGACAGGGCTCAATACTGGAAGAAAAGCTATAGTACTTAGTGGGGGAGGTTGCCACTTAGGACCTGTCCAGTCCACACATGGGTGGGCTGTGGTTTTCTTGGACATAAAGGCTTTTCACTTCTCTTTTCAAGGTACTTGGACTATGCCAGAGTCCCTAATAGCAACCCCCCTGAGTATGAGTTCTTCTGGGGCCTGCGCTCCTACTATGAGACCAGCAAGATGAAAGTCCTCAAGTTTGCCTGCAAGGTAATTGGATAGCTGCCCAACCTTGGCATATCAAGAGCATAGGGTGCTGCTGGCTAGGGTAGGCTGTGTGTAGAGCAGCCTGCAGGTCATATGTGAACATTCTGAAGCCTCTGTCACTGTGCCAAACATTTATCTGAATCATTTAATTTGTCCAGCTAACATGTCATTACCCTATACCGGATTAGAAAAATCAGGCTCAGAGAGGTTGTTAGGTGACACATCCAAGCTCCCAGAGCTAATAAGTGTCAGAGCAGGGATGGAATGTTAAGCACATAAGTACTAATAGTATTTGTTATATTGTTATTATTGTGGAGAGCCTGCAGCGTGGTGCTGAGCATACAGTTAGGTGCTCGGTTCTTGGATTCTGATCCTTCTGATGGTGGTTATTTCTGTTTCAGGTACAAAAGAAGGATCCCAAGGAATGGGCAGCTCAGTACCGAGAGGCAATGGAAGCAGATATGAAGGCTGCTGCTGAGGCAGCAGCTGAAGCCAAGGCGAGAGCTGAGATTAGAGCTCGAATGGGCATTGGGCTTGGCTCTGAAAATGCTGCTGGGCCCTGCAACTGGGACGAAGCTGATATTGGACCCTGGGCTAAAGCCCGGATCCAGGCTGGAGCTGAAGCTAAAGCCAAAGCCCAAGAGAGTGGTGGTGCTAGCTCTGGTGCGAGTGCCAGTGTGAGTACCACTGGCAGCTTCGGTGCCACTGCCAGCCTGACCGCCACTCTCACGTTTGGGCTCTTCGCGGGCCTCAGTGGAGCTGGTGCCAGTGCCAGTGGCAGCTCGGGTGCCTGTGGTTTCTCCTATAAGTGAGATTTCAGGTATCTACTTAGACTGGGTTGGGACAGCCGGGGCTTATGGGGTTGGGATGAGGAGTTGGCTGGTTATAGGAAGGCCAAGGTTGCAGGACCATATGGAGCATGTGGGAAAACCCCACTCTTGGCATTTTATTCCTTCCCTTTTGGCGGCTCTCAGTTGACATTCTGCATTTCTTTTACTTGTGTTTTCAGATATTCCTAATCCCAGCAGTCTTTCTCTTCGAGCCAGGGTGCCTCCTCAGAAACCTATTCAACATAGCACTCTAGGCAGCCACTATCAATCAATTGAAGTTGATATTCTACATTAAATCTATCTGCCATTTCTGAGTTTATTGCTCTTTTTTTTTTTTGGTGGGCTGTCATATTTTGGTATCACATTTAAAAGTAAATCTATGTTTACTGGATTCAGGGGAGAAAGATTAGCATCTCTCTGGGATAGCTTGTTCTGCATCTCTAGTCTGCAGTGTAGGCAGGATTGCAGTGGGGTGGGGAGTCATGAAGATTCTAAGCACAGAGGACACACTTTGAAGAAGAGCCCTGAGGTGGGCAAGTCAAGCAGAAAGCAGAGGTAGAGGAGATTGGATATCAAATATAGGCTCTCGTTTTGAGAAATTTGGATGAGAGAGGGAGGAGAGAGAGAGAGGTAGCTAAAGGGAGATACAAGAACAAGTGAGGATTTTCTTGGGAAAGGAGAGAGAGGCTTGAGCGGGCAGGAGCCAATAAAGAGGGAGATGTTAAAGACTGACCCATGTAGCCCTGAGGAGATGGGAGGGTAAGGCCTGGGAGAAGGGACTGTCCAGAAAGGATTTGGAAAGGGGACTGTGGAAAGATGTCAGGCAAGAGGGTAGGCTCCAGTAGAGGATGGAGCCCATGATTTTTGGGAGACCTTTCCCCCATGGCAAGGTGCTCAGCAATTTTGGAATCAAGAAGATAAGTTAATTTATCCCAAGGTTTTGGTTCTGGAATAAGGACATAAGGTCAAGAGCAGTGAGTATGTGGGTCTGTATCTTCATTACTGTGTGCATAATGTCTGACATAGTAGATACACAGAATGGTGGAAGAGATGGATGGATCATGGGACCCAGGCAGGCTTGAGGGGGCAGATGAGGAAATTGATGAACTGGGAGACTGTAGGAGTTCATGGGCAGGAGTTTCAGTGAAGTCTATGAACAGGGCAGAATGTTAAGTGCCTGCTCTATGTCTGGCAGTGTTCTAGGTATCTGGGAAGGGGTGTTGAGAGAACTAGAAAGATGATCTGGGGGACTAGTCATATGGTCAGACAGTGGGATGATTGTATTTAAGAAGACAGAGCAAAGAGAACTCTAAGTGATGTAAGGTCCAAGGATTGGGTACTTAAAGGGGAGAGAAGATGGCATTTTCTGGAAATGAGGAGTCAATAGCCTGGGGTGCCAGGGTGCTGGCTGGGTTATCCCTGTGGACAGTGAAATCACCAGGGATGGTGGCAGGAGTTGGGGTAGAAAGGAACATTTGGAATGAGGTGCCAAAGTACACTTGTGTGATTGAAGGCGTCCTCTCAGCTACACTGCCCATTAACACATAGGGTCCTCAGTCAATCAAAAGATCCACCTTCACCCTATTTGGGGGAGTATTTCCCTGGACCTTTCTCTCCAGGAAGCCCCCATCATCGAATCCCCCAATACCAGACCCCTAATCACTGGGACAGAATCTTACGGAGGACCTAGTAATGGCTGCCTCTTCCCTCCTGTAGACTAAGCAATAAAAGAACAATCTAAAAAACAAACAAAACAAAACAAAAAAACCACTCCCATTTAGAGCAAGGCAGCTCCTTGCCTATGGCCATGAATGGAGACTTGCTTTTGCTGTTGAGGTATTCTTCACTGGAAGCAGATGTTCTTCCATTGATTTCATAGACCACGGTTTCCTCAGGGGCTGGGTAGTACCTGGAAGTCTAGACAAGGTCAAGGACAGCTTAGGCTTAGGAAGGACTCTTTAGTGGATGGATACTCTGTCCAGGGTCCCCCTCAGGTTCTCAGGTAATGTCCATCTGAAAGTGGAATGGGGAGGTGATGGGGCCTGGCAAGGAACTTGGGGATTATAACTCTAATAATTGAGTTAAAAGTGCTTGATAGAAGTAAGGGTGTATCATAGTCATAGGGAGAACTCTGCTCTTTGCACTTCCCTCTGCAGACCACTGGGCTTGCAGGGCTATCCACCTCTTCTCCCTTCATGCAAGGCCTGGAATTTGAGAGGACAAAGGGTTGGCTTACTCCTCCCCAAATGTAAGGACTGAAGGCATGTTGGGCAGGGGGGAAGAGATGAAGTCTGGTTCCAGGCAAGTGGGGAGTGGCCAGAGCTGGGAAGAGAAAATGGGGATAGACTCCAGTTCATGTTTTTGCCAATTGTCAGTTTGGAGGCCATTACTGCAATGAATGAATTCCCACACTTTTCATTCTTTGTTTCAGTACATATTAAATTCCAAATAATTCTAGATTATATTGTATGTCTTCCCCTCGGCTAGGAGATGGAAGAGCTCCTAGAGCGGTTTCTCCACCTACTTTTCATTATCACTCCTGAAGAATCCTTTTTAGATATTTTTGTCCTAATTGCTATTGCTCCCTCCCATGAAATTTCGATACCACAGATATACTGTATATATATTTAATAACTGTATATTTGTGCTTAATACATAAAATATTTTTATTAAATACAGGGGTAGTGATGACTAAAATGTTTAAGTTAAAAGTTTAAAAATCATAAAAGCTATTAACATTTAACTTTATAACTATTTGCTGAACAACTTTTTTAAACATTTTTTTAAAAGATTTTATTTATTTATTTGACAGAGACACAAGCAGGGGGAGTGGGAGAGGGAGAAGCAGGCTTCCCACTGAGCAGGGAGCCCGATGCAGGGCTCGATCCCAGGACCCTGGGACCATGACCTGAGCCGAAGGCAGACGCTTAACCGACTGAGCCACCCAGGCACCCCTTTTTAAACATTTTTTTAAAGATTTTACTTATTTGTCAGAACGAGAGAGTGAGAGCACAAGCAGGGGGAGCGGCAGGCTCAGGGACCCCAATGCGGGGCTCGATCCCAGGACCCTGAGATCTTGACCTGAGCCGAAGGCAGACACTTAACTGACTGAGCCACCCAGGCATCCTTATTTGCTGAAAACTTTAAATGCAATTTATTTATATTATAATGTAACTTACATTGTAATGTATCAAATTACATATGAAAATTAGCCATTTATTTTAAGTAGGCTCCACACCCAATGTGAGGTTTTAATTCATGACCCTGAGATCAAGAGTCACATGTTCTTCCAACTGAGCCAGCCAGGTGCCCCTGAAAATTAGCCATTTTTATTTTTATTTTTTTCAGCCATTTTTATAACAGATATGATAGCAGTGTAATAATTTTTTTAAAAAGTTATTCACAACTTATTTTTTCTAGCAAAAGTAAAACAATTGGAAATTTAAATTAAAACTATTTTTAGTGAACTTAATTTTTAAGTGTTACTTGATACGAGAAAATAACTAGCTGCTAGATATTCATTCAGGTATTAACAGTTTTTCTTTTCAGTACTTAACATAAATAATGATGGAATGAATAACTTTTGTAGAGTTAAATAGAAACTATTTTAATTTAATTCTCAAAGCCCAAATAACACAAAGGCACTGAGGGTCAAAGGCAGTCAATGGCAGCCAAAAGGCACACACGGGCCACTTCTCACTATATGACTGCAGTGGAGGAATGGATTGAAAGTCCTCCAGTCACAGCCATCTATTCTCCGAGATTTTGTAATGCTGACCTTGCATAGGTTTTGTGTATCTTCCGTGACCTCAGCATTGCTGCTCATGTGATAGCCAAGAAAACCCAGTGAGAGAAATTAAAAACTGAGGAGTAAGATTTTTATCAGGTAGGCTTGAGCCTTAGAGGACCACAAACTATCACAATAGCTGATTATTTTTGCCTCCCCAAGAGCCAATTTTCACCCCTCTGGGGGTGATTACCCACCACCCTATCCACCAACACTCACACGTTGAAAATGCAAGCCCTAGAGTAATATTTCCTGTGGACTGAATAAAACAAGGTAGAATGAATGCTGGGTATCCAGGAAAGGGGGGTGAGGGGAGAGAGTAAGAGAGAATATCTTCTAGAAATCAAGCATTTGTGAGAACAAAATGGACAGCAAACTTTTCCCCAAACTTAACACTTTCAAAAATGCCTTGGTTCAACATAATGCTACTAATCCATGTATAACCACCACTCACCCCTTATCCAAAAGGAGATTACTGCAAATCTTATCACTATCTCCAGCTCCAGGTCCAGTACTTTTGGGTGATAGCCTTTCCTATTCTAGTTACCTTACAACCCTTTCTAGATATGCTACAAGCTATGAACTAAATTGTACGTTGAGCCACCAAGCACACACTATATTCTACAGTGGGGCGAAGATGAAGAGGATGGAAATAAATTACACATACACACAGAGAGAGAACAAAAAAGGAAATAAGGAGGATGGTTATAGTCTTTGTTACTGAAACTAACCTAGTTTCAGTACTCTCCAAGTACTTTGTTGCATTATTGTTATTGCTATCAGTTCTCCAGTCTTATTCCTTCCCAGTCTTGGATCATCAGGCCAGAGTGTTAGTTGGTATTGACTGTGTGCCTGGCCAGGTCACTTTCTGGGTAAAGAGATCAACCAGATTCATAGCTCCAAGTTTTGCCTTCTTAGAGGATTTCTCTTCCTTTACTTCCCATCAGGGTCACACCTGAGTGGAGCTATTAACGCTACAGCTGTCAACTTCCACCTAGTTCCTCCTTATCAAGCAGCAGCACCTGCAAACCATGTCCCTGGGTTTTTTCTTCTTCAGTAAGCTGGTTATTGGAAATTACCCACAAACACTTAGGTGTGAGCTGACAAAGAGCAAGCAGTGTGGCAGGAGTAGGGGCTATGGGAGTGTGAACCTCCTGCAACTCACTTGTTCCTTCAGGTCCTTCTCCAGACTGATTTTGTTTATACCACTGTCCTCTGGTGATGGAGTGTTGTTATTGCCTGCCCAACTTTTTGGCTTGGTGGATCAGATGGCACCAAGCCCAGGATGGGCTGCTCAGTTTGCAGGGTCACTGGGGATCCCATGGTTAGGTATTCGAACTCTACCAGGGCCAGTAATTTAACTTTGCTGAATTAGTCATCAGGTGCCAGGAGCTGTTTCTTAAAAGGAGAGTAGTTATTTGACAAAGTGCATGACTTTTGCTTTAATACTCTAGAGGCTTGTGCTTTGATTCTCCAGTTGGGGCTTGTCAGAGGCTCTATACAGCATCCCAATCTGTCACACTCACTCAACTCACTCAGACATTTACTTGTTTATTAAACAAACATGCATTAGAGACTAAAGTATTCATGGGTCCCAGAGTGTCCCACTCTCAAGACACAACCAGTCCAGTGAGGGAAACAATGACAGCATCGAGAGGAACCATGAAGAGCTATGAGAACCCAAATGAGCAAGTGATTCGCTCTTTTTTGGCAAAGGCATGTTGTTAGTCACAGATGGCGTGTGATGAACATCAGCACAAATGCATAGACACAAGCCCACATGTATATGTCTAAATATAGGCATTGTGTACACACATTCTGATTATGGATTATGAGTCAGCGGTCAGTGTGCTCTGGTGGAAGGAGCCCTTGATTGGGAGGTAGGCAACAGGAGTTAAACTGCTCTAGCTTCCTTACATGGTCCCTATGTGACCTGAGACACATCCCCGCTTCTCTCTGGCCTTGTATCACCTGCCTGTAAGATGAGAACAGCATTAGCTCATGGTCCTGTGAGCACCACGTTAGATAGTGGATGAGAAGCACCGAGATTGCTCCCTGATACACAGTAGGTGACGTCCTCTGTGACTGATTTTGGGTGACAGTCGATGGGAAAGTGCTTTGTAAACTGCATGGTGCACTGTGCCTATAAGTATGAAGGTTGGTACCAGGCATTTACATGTACATGCACACGTTTGTGTGCGAGGGCGGTATGCATTGTGGAGATAGCCATGTGTCCAAACTGGGCATTGAGCTGTATAGGCAGGGCCATAGGTGGCCCCAACCAAGAGACCCCTGGCTGTAGGTGGTGCCATGGAGCAGGGATGATGCCACCAGTACCTTCTGCTCTGAGGAGTAAGATGGGTGGGAGTCAAAGGTCTGAGTCCACCTCAAGGGGAGCCTGCCAGTCTGAAGGTAACAGAAAGGGAGCCATGAGGACCAGGCCTTCCAGTGCAGTGCCTTGCCTAAGACACTACCACCTCTGCAGTGGGGGGATGCTGGGGGGCAGGGAGGAAAGCCTGGTTTTCAATCCTGGCTCTTTTTTACTGGCTGCATGACCTGGGGCTGCTCTTTTCTCCTCCTTGGGCCTCTGCTTCCTCAGGTTTCATAAACCATTAATGGTAATGTCCACCCCACAGAGTTGTTGTGAAGATTGAAAGGGGACACACATGTGGAGGCAGACGGTGCTGTGACTGTGCACAGGTGCCCAATAAAAGAGAGTGCTTCCTCCCTCCTGCACCTCATTTCCCATTTGTTCTACCCAAGCCATCCTCCCAGCAAGAACAATACCTGTATTAACAAGCCCAGGCACAGGGCCAACACTAAGGAAAATGTATGTCTTTATCTTATTTTATGCCCATAATGTGCAGGTTAATATGCTGGCTGGAGAGAAGAGACTCATGCCATAGTCAGAGATGGGCCAGAACTGGGAGAGATGGAACCCAGGGCACAGTGACCTGCCTGGGAGGGCAGGAGAGGACAGGGGAGGGCTTCCTGGACCAAACCATGGAACAGCAGCTGGGCCCTGGAAGGGGGTGGGGGGAGGGCGGGAAAAGAGCAGTAACTGGTGGGGTACAAGTGCTAACAGTGGGATGGCCTGAAGTGGGGGTGGGGAGCTGTGGCATCAACCCTGAGTAAGGGAGAAAATAGATTCAAGGATGGGGCACCTCAGGGCAGCTGTCAGGGCATGTGGTGGTCACCAGCTGACAGAGGAGAGCAGCCTAGGTGGGGGAAACTGCACAAGCAAAGGCACAGAGTTGTGAAAGAGAGGAGGGGAACCAGTCAGGCAGGGGTGAAGGGTGCTCACTGTAATGGGGCTGGAGGAGCCAGATCTGGGCAGGCCTGAAGTGTCAAGACCAAGCTAACAGACGTGCAGATGCTGTTAGCACATGGGAGCCATTCAAGGATGGATCAAGACTGAGTGGCTGATTGGGTGGAAGAGCGGGTATGACCAGAACCTGCTTTTACCCTGTCACTGAGTCCTCCCATCCTCAGGACCCATGCAGTGGCTGTACCACCCACCCACAGCCCACCTGGGCCAGCTCAGCCAATGCCTGGGGTCTCTTGGGGCCCTTCCTACCTGCTTGCCCCGAGCTGAGAGACCAGACTCACCTCTGATGTGGCCTCTGAGGTTGAGTTCACTCTCACCATGCTGGCATAAGTAGATGGAGTGGGGTGTGACTTGGATTTTCCTAAGGTAGTAGACAATGTGGCTCTGGATGTGGTCCTGCACTCAGTTCACTAGGTAATGTGTGCCCTGTCAAAGATCTTGATGTAGGACAGATGGCTGGATCTCCCCAAGCAGGTACAAAGGTGGCTGAGGAGGTGATGGTGATGGGCTCTCTTCATTATTCCCCATTTGCTCCTCTTGAGCCATGTCTATCCCATTCTGTGCCCCAGGATAATGATTTTTCTTGACTGCATCCTCACAGCTCCCCTTCTGCAAACAAGACACATTGGCATGAGATGGAGGATGATCAGAGAGTTTAGGGTGTTTTTTCCCATGTATTCCTATTTACTGAGTTGTTTTATGGCCATGTCTGAGTTCCCTAACCATGGCCATAAACTCCTGTGGGCAGCCCTTGTCCCCATTTATAAACCACTGTCTTATAACCTATTCCCTTGATCTTTAAATTTTTGGAGTGGAAATGGATTTCAGCTGATCAGTCCTTGGGTATCTGGCCATCCCTTGTAAGTTCCCTTAACACTACCCACCTCTGAAAATTAAGTCTTCACTAATTTATCTTCAGTTACCCATTGAGTGTGCCATCTGTTTTTTGACACCGTTCTGATTGACAGAATGTGAACAAAAATGGAATGTATGAATGTGAGAG
>NC_058419.1:80311723-80344043 GCF_002201575.2 Neomonachus schauinslandi
TTCTGTTCTATATCACTATTGGGGTTTTTCTCCTTTTATAGAACCTCCCCTTAATATTTCTTGTGGGGCTGGCTTAGTGGTCACATATTCTTTCAGTTTCTGGTGGTCTTGGAAGCTCTGCATCTCTCCATCCATTCTAAATGATAGCCTTGTTGGATAAAGCATTCTTGGCTGCATGTTCTTCTCATTTAGTACCCTGAATATGTCTTGCCAGGCCTTTCTGGCTTGCCAGGTCTCTGTGGATAGGTCTGTCATTATTCTGATGTTCCTCCCTCTATACACAAGGAATCTCTTCCTCCTAACTGCCCTTAGGATGGTTTCCTTGGTTCTAAGATTTGCAAGTTTCACTATTACATGCCGAGGTGCTGGCCTGTTTTCCTTGATCTTGGGAAGGGTCCTCTCTGCCTCTAGCACACGAATGTCTGTTTCATTCCCCAGATTAGGGAAGTTCTCAGCTACAATTTGTTCAAATACATCTTCTAGTCCTCTCTCTCTCTCCACCCCCTCAGGGATCCCAATAATTCTGAAATTGGAAAGTTTCATGGTGTCACTTATTTCTCTGATTCTGTTTTCATGGATTTTGAGTTGTTTCTCCCTGGCCTCCACTTTATCCTTCTTTTCTATCAATTGATCTTCTAGATCACTAATTCTTTCTTCTGCCTCTCTTACCCTAGCTGTTAGATTATCTAGATTAGATTGGATCTCATTGATAGCATTTTTTAGTTCTGCCAGTTCAGCTTTCTTTTCTGCCCTTACAGACTCTATGTTGCCATTAATTGATTTCTCCATTCTAGCTATTGTCTTCACAACTGCTACCCTGAATTCCAATTGCGACATCTTGGTTATATCTGTATCCATTTGTAAATCTGTGGCAGAAGTCACAGTCTCTGAGTCTTTCTTATTTTGGGGGTTCCTCCTCCTAGTCATTCTGTTGAGGGGTGGTTGAGGGAATGTACAGAATCCAAATTATTGTCCACAACCCAAGCAAGATGCACCTGTTTTATAGGGACCTTAGGGTTGTTGGCCTCTTGTTCTCCCAGCGTGTCTTCTGGGGGAGGGGCCTGCCACACTGTTACTCAGGCAACCCTGTTTGGGCAGAGTTGCCCTGCCCCTTGTGGGCATTTGGGCTCAGCGAAAACCGGTTTTGGGGAGCTTTTGTTCTCTGGTCGCTTTCTCTGGCGGCTTTCTGCATCTCTTCCCATTCTTCCAAGTGTCAGAGCAGAAGAGAGGCTTTCAACCCTCTGCCTCAGAGCAGAGAGATCACAGTCTGTTTTTTAGTGAGCTCTCCAGGCACACTATCTCTGTTTCTGTCTGTGCTCTATAAACTGTAGTGTCCTGGGTTGTGCACCCCTCAGCAGGGCTCCCAGTCCTCGCCTCCTGGTCAGGGCACTGGGGCATGTCTCTGCCCTTTGTGCTTCTAAAACCGCCAGCTACCACCAGTTCGCAGGGTTGGCCCCGCTGCTCCAGGTTTCAGTCCAGGGGGTGCTCTAAAGTCCTTTCCTCACCACTACCAGTATGCAAGTCTGTTCTGCATCCCCAGCATGGGAGGCTGTCGCTCACAGGTGTAGGATCCTCACGGCTCCCTCCCCATTCTTTTATCTTCGGATATGTGCCCACGGAATCATGGCTCCCTGCTTCATACCTGGAAACCATCTGTCTGTGATATTCTGTTTGTAGAGATCCAGATATATCTTCTTACATCTCAGGCTGATTTTGTGGTGGTAGATATCTAGCCTAATTCTGGGGAGTGGTTGGAATAGGGTCCCCTACTCCTCTGCCATCTTTTCCTCTCCCTTGTTGTGTCTCTTAAACTCCATGTAAGAGTGAAATCATATGGTATTTGTCTTTCTCTAACTGACTTATTTCACGTAACACAATACTCTTTAGCTCTATCCATGTCATTGCAAATGGCAAGATTTCATTCCTTTGGAGGGCTGAGTAACATCCCATTTCATATATATACCACTTCTTCTTTATCCATTCATCAGTCAATGAACCCTTGGCTCTTTGCATGATTTGGCTATTGTTTAGATATTACAGCTATTAACATTGGGGTGCATCTATACCTTTGAATTAATATTTTTGTATTCTTTAAGTAAATACCTAGTAGCACAATTGCTGGATCATAGGGTAGTCCTATTTTTAACTTTTGGAGGAACCTCCATAGTGCTTTCCAGAGTGGCTGCACCATTTTGCATTCCCACCAAGAGTGCAAAAGGGTTCTCCTTTCTCTGCATCCTCACCAACACCTGTTCTTTCTGGTGTTGCTGATTTTAGCCATTCTGACAGATATGAGGTGATATGTCATTGTAGTTTTGATTTGCATTTCCCTGATAATCACTGATATTGAAGAGCTTTTCATGTGTCTGTTAGTGTCTGAATGTCTTCTTTGGAAAAAAGTCTATTCATGTCTTCTGCCTATTTCTTAATTGGATTATTTGGTTTCTGGGCATTGAGTTTTACAACTTCTTCATATATTGTGGATAATAGCTCTTTATTGGATATGTCACTTGCAAATATGTCATATGAAAATTTTCCCATTCCATAGGTTGCCTTTAGTTTTGTTGATTGTTTCCTTTACTGGGCAGAAGATTTTATTTTGATGGAGTCTCAATAGTTTACATTTTACTTTTGTTTCCCTTGCCCCAGGAGACAAATCTAGACAGAAATTGCTATCGCTCATGTCAAGGAGGTTACTGCTTGTGTTCTTCTCAAGGCTTTCGATGGTTTCCTATCTCACATTTAGGTCTTTCTTCCATTTTGAATTTATTTTTGTGTATGGTGGAAGAAAGTGGTCCATTTTCATTCTTTTGCATGTAGCTGTCCAGTTTTCCCAACACCATTTTTTGAAGAGACTGTCTTTTTCCCATTGGATATTCTTTCCTGCTTTGTCAAACACTGGCTGACCATATAGTTGTGGGTTCATTTCTGGGTTGTCTCTTCTTTCCTTTGATCTATGTATCTATCTTTGTGCCAGTACCATACTGTTTGATCACTACAGCTTTGTAATATAACCTTTACTCTGGAATTGTGATGCCTTCAGCTTTGCTTTTCTTTTTCAAGGTTGTCGTGGCTATTTGGGGTCTTTTTTGATTCCATACAAACTTTAAGATTCTTTGTTCTAACTCTATGAAAACTGCTTTTGGTGTTTTGATAGGAGTTGCATTAAATGTGTATTTTGCTTTGGGTAGTATAGACATTTTAACAATATTTAATCTCCCAATCCATGAGCATGGAATGTCTTCATTTCACTATGTCATTTTCAATTTGTTCATCAATGTTTTATTGTTTTGAGCGCAAAGGTCTTTCACCTCTTTGGTTAGTTTTATTGCTGGGTATCATTGATTTTGGTGCAATTGTAAATGTTATTCCTTAATTTCTTTTTCTGCTCTTTTATTATTGATGTATAGAAATGCAACAGATTTCTGTACTTTGACTTTATGCCCATGACCTTACTGAATTTGTTTATCAGTTCTAGCAATTTGTTGGTGGAATCTTGAGTTTTCGATACAGAATATCATATTGTCTGCAAATAGTGTGTTTGCCTTCTTCCTCGTTGATTTGGATGCCTTGTATTTGTTTTTGTTGTCTGATTGCTGTGACTAGGACTTTCCAGTACTATGTTAAATAGAAGTGGTAAGAGTCAACATCCTTGTCTTGTTCCTGGCCGTAGAGGAAAAGCTCTCAGCTTTTGCCCTCGAGGATGATATTAGCTGTGGTTTTTTCATATATGGCTTTTATTGTGTTATGTTCCCTCTACTTTGTTGAGCATTTTTTTTTTGTTAGACTTTTTATTAAGCACTGGAAGCCGAGATTAGTGGAAAGAAATGGCCACTGCACTCAATGCTAAAAAAGGTGTTTAAGGAAATAATTCAGAAGTGGGAATGTTGAGCCCTATATTTTAGCCATAAGTAATGATCTTTGTTATTCTATTGAGTTGGCTTGTGTTCATCTGATCTTTGAAAGTCCACTAATGATTTGTAAAGTATATGCTGTATACAAATTCTATAGTGTTCAAAGAAAGATCGTAATATTGCAATTGGCAATATTATTAACAAGAACCACAGAGGGTTTTTATATTGAATGGATACCCTAATTTGTCAAATGCTTCTCCCGCATCTGTTGGAATGATCATTTTTTAATTTAAATTTAATTAATTAACATATAGTGTAGTATTAGTTTCAGAGGTAGAGTTCAGTGATTCATCAGTTGCATATAACACCCAGTGCTCATTACATCAAATGCCCTCCTTAATGCCCATCCCCCATTTACCCCATCCCCCCACCCACCTCTCCTCCAGCAACCCATGATTCTTATCATTTTTTTAATGTGGTGTATCATGTTGATTGATTTGCAAATACTGAACCACCCTTGCAGCCCAGGAATAAATCCCTCTTGATTGCAGCAAGTGACTATTTTAATGTTCTGTTGGATTAGGTTTGGTAGTATTTTATTGAGTATTTTTGCATCTATGTTTGTCAGGGATAATGGCCTGTAAGTCTCTTTTTCAGTGGTGTTTTTATCTGGTTTTGGTAGCAGGGTATTGCTGAAATCATAGAATGAATTTGGAAGATTTCCTTCCTTTTCTATTTTTTGGAATAGTTGGAGAAGAAAATAGGTATTAAGTCTTCTTTTCATGTTTGGTATAATTCCCCTGTGAAGCCACCTGGCCTGGACTTTTGTTTGTTGGGAGTTTCTTGATTGCTGATTCAATTTCTTTGCTGGTTATTGACCTGTTCAAGTTTTTCTATTTCTTTCTCTTTTCAGTTCTGGTCATTTATGTTTCTAGTAATATATCCATTTGTTCCAGGTTGTTCAATTTGTTCTCATACAGTTTTTCTCTTATAATTGTATTTTTGTGGTGTCAGTTGTTATTTCCTCTCTCATTTGTGACCTTATTTATTTGGGTCACTTCACTCTTCTTTTTAATAAGTCTGGTTGGAGGCTTATGAATTTTATTAATATTTTTCATGGAACCAGCTCCTGGCTTCATTGCTCTATTGGGTTTTTTTTAGCTTTCATATCATTTATTTCTGCTTTGATCTTTTTTATTTCCTTCCTTCTGTGGTTTTAGGCTTCATTTGTTGTTCTTTTTCTAGCTCGTGTAAGTGTAAGGTTGGGTTGTTTATTTGAGATTTTTCTTGCTTTTTGAGGTAGGCCTGTACTGCTAAATACTTTCCAATTAGGACCACTTCTGTTTCTTCCCAAAGATTTTTGGACCACTGTGTTTTTACTTTCATTTGTTTCCATGTATTTTTTTTTTATTTCTTCTTTGATTTCCTGGTTGTCCCATTCATTGTTTAGTAGCATGTTTTTTACCTCCATGTATTTGTGATCTTTCCAAATTTTCTCTTGTGGCTAACTTCTAGTTTCATAGTGTTATTGTCAGAAAGGTGTACGGTGTGACTTCAAACTTTTTATTTTTCTTGAGGCCTGATTTGTAATCTAATATGGGATCTATTCTGGAGAATGCCTCATGCACACTTGAAAAGAATGTGTATTGTGCTGTTTTAGGATGGAATGTTTGGAATACTTCTGTTAAACTCATCTGGTCCAGAGTGTCTTTCAAAGCCATTATTTCCTTGCTGATTTTCTGTTTAGATGATCAGTCCATTGATGAAAGTGGGGTATTAAATTTCCCTGCTATTACTGTACTATTATTAATGGGTTCCTTTATGTTTGTTATTATTTTGTATATTTGGGTGCTCCCATATTAAGTACATCAATATTTACCATTATTATGTATTGTTGTTTTTTTTTTTTAATTTTATTCTGTTATGTTAGTCACCATACAATACATCATTAGTTTTTGATGTGGTGATCCATGATCCACTGTTTTCCTATAACACCCAGTGCTCCATGCAGTACGTGCCCTCCTTAATACCCATCACTGGGCTAACCCATCCCCCCTACCCCCCCTAAAACCCTGTTTGTTTCTCAGAGTCCATAGTCTCTCACGGTTCATCTCGCCCTCTGATTCCCCACCCCACTTCATTTTTCCCTTCCTTCTCCTCCATGCTATTCCTTATGTTCCACAAATAAGTGAAACCATATGATAATTGACTTTCTCTGCTTGACATATTTCACTTAAGATAATCTCCTCCAGTCCCATCCACGTTGATGTAAACATTGGGTATTCATCCTTTCTGATGGCTGAGTAATATTCCATTGTATATATGGACCACATCTTCTTTATCCATTCATCTATTGAAGGGCATCTCGGCTCTTTCCCCAGTTTGGCTATTGCGGACACTGCTACTATGAACATTGGGTGCATATGGCCCTTCTTTTCACTACATCTGTGTCTTTGGGGTAAATACCCAGGAGTGCAATTGCTGGGTCATAGGGTAGCTCTATTTTTAATTTTTTGAGGCACCTCCACACTGTTTTCCAAAGTGGCTGTACCAACTTGCATTCCCACCAACAGTGTAAGAGGGTTCCCCTTTCTCCACAACCTCTCCAACATTTGTTGTTTCTTTCCGTGTCCATTTTTGCCATTCTAACTGGCATAAGGTGGTATCTCAATGTGGTTTTGATTTGCATTTCCCTGATGGCTAATGATGATGAACATTTTTGTATGTGTCTGTTAGCCATTTGTATGTCTTCTTCAGAGAAGTGTCTGTTCATGTCTTCTGCCCATTTTTTGACTTGATTATTTGTTTTTTGGGTCTTGAGTTTGAGAAGTTCTTTATAGATCTTGGATACCAGCCCTTTATCTGTAGTGTCATTTGCAAATATCTTCTCCCATTCTGTGGGTTGCCTCTTTGTTTTGTTGACTGTTTCCTTGGCTGTGCAAAAGCTTTTGATCTTGATGAAGTCCCAAAAGTTCATTTTTGCTTTTGTTTCACTAGCTTTTGGAGATGTATCTTGAAAGAAGTTGCTGTGGCCGATGTCAAAGAGGTGACTGCCTATGTTCTCCTCTAGGATTTCGATGGATTCCTGTCTCACATTGAGGTCTTTCATCCATTTTGAGTTTATCTTTGTGTATGGTGTTAGAGAATGGTCGAGTTTCATTCTTCTGCATGTGGCTGTCCAATTTTCCTGGCACCATTTATTTATCAGCTTCCTTTTTTTAAATCATTTTTCTTCTATTTCACTGATTTGTTCTTCTGATTTGTTCACCCTCATTTTTATGACCTCCACTTGTGACTGCATCTTGGTGATGTCAGTTTTAATTTCATCATGGCTAGATTTTTATTTCTTTATCTCTATGTTAAGGGATTCTCTAGTGTCTTCTATGCTTTTTAAAGCCCAGGTAGTATCTTTATATATTTCATTTTTTATTTTTTATTCTTTTTTTATATTTTATTTAAATTCAATTAGCCAATATAATTTTTGGTGTTGTGTTCAATTATTCATTAGTTGCGTATAACACCAAGTGCTCATAATCTCTCTTTTAATATCTAGCTCATTTTACTTATATCCATATTGAGATAAATCTCTGGCAGTGAGCATTACCTCTTCTTTTCTTTTGAGTGAATTTCTCCATATAATCATTTTGTCCAAAAAAGAAAAGAAGAAATTAAAATGGCAATATCAACAACTACAGAAAAAAAAAAAAACTAGATGCTGGGTGTGTGTGTTTTGTTCTGCTTGTTAAAAGAAACTAGATCCAAAAATAAGAAAGGAAAAAATATATATATATATAGTACATTGAAAGAAAACAAATATGTATATATATACATATATATGTATATATATACACACATGAAGTATGTAAAAATTTGAAAAATTAAAATAAAATTGAAAAATTAAGAAAATAACTGAAAAATAATACTAAAAGACTAAAGAATAAAAATACAAAGAATTCGATATACTGTTTTCCCCAAGAGCTGAAGTTTTGCAGCTCTCTATGATCAGTGTGAGCTTGGTGAGAGTGATTTGTTTGTGCTGGTCTTCTGGGGGAGTGGCCTGTTGCACTGAATGACAGGTGGACTTGCCCTAATGGAAATTCACCTCCAGTGTGCTGAGAGGCAGGACTCAGTGTAAGTGGCTCCGGACTCCACTAGGTGGCGCTGTGTTGCTCCTTGAAGTCTTTCAGTACTGATGGGCAGGATGAATATGGCTGCAACCCGCTCTCTAGCCCAGGAGGTGAAAATTCAGGCCCTCCACTCTTCAGTGAGCCATCACAGACAAGCAATCAATCACTCTTATCTCCCCAGTTTCTGTCAGAACTCTGTGTTCACCCTGCTTGTGTCTGAGCCTTTTTGTTGCAGGTAAAAGAATGAGTTTCAAAACTCCAAATTTTAGGGACTCCTGTAGCAGGGACGCATGCTATTCCTCCCAGGGGAGGAGGGGCTCTCCCCATGCTTCTGCCTTTTGCTGAACCCCTCTCAGGAAAGCAGTCACACAACCATGCAGTGTTTCACATTTTATGGCAACACAGAGCAAAAAGCCCACATGTAGAGTTGCTGTTCTCAGCCAGGTTCCTTGTTCCTATGCCTGGGAACTCTGCTGCACTCAGGCATCACCCATTCTTCTTGCAACCCCAGGGATCCTGAGACTATGCTGTCACACCTGGGATTCTGCCCCACTTTACTACCCAAGCATCTTTAAGTCAGGCACATCTCCCACTGTACCAGACTTCTAAAAGTTCTGATTTTTGCACTCCACTGCTCATAATACTTTGCAGTAGCCTCCGTAAGCAGGCTCCCTCCCCTTCACTGTATCCTCAGATATATCACACCGGATTCAAGTCTCCACACCTCCTACCTTCCAAATGGGGTGGTCTCTTTTCTACTTGTAGATGTGCAGCATTTGTTTCCTCAGATCTCTGATTGATTTCTTGGGTGTTCAGAATGACTTGATAACTGTCTAGTTGGGTTTGAGGGGCAAGACAAACTTAGGGTCCCCCTAGTCCTCTGCCATCTTAACTCCTCTCAATACATAAAGAATTTATTGCCATTTTATTACTTGTTTTGTCCTTGTTTCTGGGGATTTTCTCTGATCCTTTGTCACTTTTGATCTCTCCTTTCCATTCAGAGTCCCCTTTAATATTTCTTGCAGGGCTTGGTTTCTTTGTTTGTTTGGGAAACTCTTTATCTCTCCTTCTATTCTGAATGATAGCTTTGTTGGATAGAGTGTTCTTGGCTGCAGATTTTTCCCATTCAACACTTTGAATATATCATGCCTCTCCCTTCTGCCTTGCCAAGTTTATGTTGAGAAATCTCCAGCTAGTGTTATTGGTTTTCCCTTGTAAGTTAAGGTCTTCTTTCTTCTTGGTGCTTTTAAGATTTTTCCTTTATCACTGTATTTTGCAAATTTAATTACAATGTGTCTTGGTGTTGACCTGCTTTTTTTTAATTTTGGTGAGAGTTCTCTGAGCTTTCTGGGTCTGTATGTCAATCTCCTTCCCCAGATTAGGGAAATTTTCAGCTAGTATTTCCTCAAATAAATTTTCTGTCCCCCTTTCTCTCTCTACTTCTTCTGGGACTCATGTAATATGAATATTACATTTGATGGAGTCACTGAGTTCCCTATGTCTATTCTTGTGTTCCATAATACTTCCTTCTCTCTTTTGTTCATCTTCATCACTTTCCATTACTTGTCTTCTAGGTCACTAATTCATTTCTCACCTTCTATCCTGCGTTTCATTGCATTAGGCATGTTTCCAATCTCATTTATTGCATTCTTCATCTCTGATTCATTCTTTTTTAACTCTTTTATCTCTCTGGTAGGGTCTCACTGAAATCTTCTATTCTTTTCTTAAACCCAGTGAATATCCTTATCATTGTTGTTTTAAATTCTCCATCAGGATTGTTTTTTGTGGTTTTTTTTAAGATTTTATTTACTTATTTGACAGAGAGAGAGAGATCAGCAGCAGAGGGAGAGGGAGAAGCAGACTCCCTGCTGAGCAGGGAACCTGATGCAGGACTTGATCCTAGGACTCTGGGATCATGACCCGAGCCAAAGGTAGATGCTTAACTACTGAGCCACCCAGGTACTCAGAATTGTTACTTATATCTGTTTCACTTAGATATCTGGTTGTGGCCTTATCTTGTTCTTTCATTTGGAATAAATTCTTCTGTCTTCACATTTTGTCTAAGTCTTTTCCTTTTCTCTGTGTCAGAAAAGCCATTTATGCCTCTTGCTCTTTCTTTGATTTGGCCTTTTCTCTCCCTTTAGTTGTGGAGTTTGTTCTGTCAGTTTTCAGGCCAATTTCTGGGGTATTTAAGATGATATGATAGTTGTCTAGTTGTATTCATTTGATGAGACAAGCTTAGTGTCCTCCTACTCTGCCTCCATCTTCCTCCTATCTCTGACTATCTTTGAATGATGAGTGTATCAGTTTCAAAATGGGCCTAGTGTACTAATGTAGGCATCAACTTTGAAGCAGTAGGAAGAATCTTCCCAAATGAAGCAGAAATATGTGGATAGGCCTGAATGAAGTGACAAGAAATTTCTAGTGTTGGTAGGACCAAGGAGTAGACACTAGTATGGGGAAGGTTGGGGAGGACATTGGCTCTATGCACCAGCAAGGAGGCATAAGGAATTGAAGCAAAGAGAATCAGCATTTGAGTGATGAGTTGTTTTATTCTTAGTGGATTAAAAATGCCTGTGGGGCATTCAAGCAGAGATGAATAGCAGATGGTTGAATATGTGGGCTTGGAGTTGGAGAAAAAGTTTTGGCCTGAAGATATAGAATATCATTCTTAATGAGGGTGTAGATGATAATTCAGGGAAAAAAACAAAGAGAAGTAACCAGGGAAGGAAGAGAAAAGCCAGAGTGTAGAGAATTTCATAGAGTGAAAGAGATGGCAGAGAGTTTAAAGGAAATGAGTAATGGGAAATATCATAAGAGATTTTCATGACAATCATCCCTAATGGTGCCCAAAGTTGTTTTAGTGAGATATCTGAGTCAGAAGCTTGAGGTGGGTAAGGAATAGCTGGTAGAAATGTCAGGTGGAAGAACAATCTGTACTGTCAAGATTAGCTGTGAGAAAGAAAACAAAATAACAGCAAACCGGGCAAGAGGAATGCAGGAGGAGATCATTGCACTGAAATATACCTTCATCTCTTCATTATTGGCTTTCCCCAGCAGAATATTATCTCTATTATTCAGCCATAAAAAAGAATGAAATTTTGCCATTTATGACAACATGAATGGACCTCAAGAGCAGGGATTTTCATTTTGTTGCTAATCTCCTAGAACTCAGATGAGTGCCTGACACAGAGGAAGTGCTCATTATGTATTTGTTGACTATAAGAATGAATACCAAGTAAAGGAAAGATTTCTACACCTGGCATCCTGCACTGTGCAAGAGTTAAGGAGAATGAGATGAGATCTACACATGCTGACAAGATTAGAATTCAAGCCTATTGTGTGAAGCTGCAGGTAGATATATAAAGTGAAATTCCTATAATGGAAGGGAACTGAGGAGTGTGGAGCATATAGAAAAGGGAACAATCCAGTCATGGAAGGAACTGAGCAGATGCTGGCTTACAAAAAAAAAAACACTAAAAGAGTTGGTGTGATAGAGAGACCCAGGAATGGGTAGACTTCTTAGATATACCTATTAGGGGAAGAATGCCCCTGATGCGGGTGGGACTTAGCAGGGCACAGGCCTATAGAGGTGAAGGTCTCTAATGATGGTGGAACTGAGTATAGGCCTAAGGATATTAGAGTCTGATTGAGGCTTGCTTACAGAGAAGGGTCCTGTGTTAAGAAGTAGTGAGAGAAGTATTGTACAGAAGATCAGTATAGGTAATGCTGAATATAAAATTGCCTTTAAAGACTAGAAGCACTTCCATCTCTAATGTTCCAGATCATACTATGTAACTGCCAATATGTTGGAAAGGACCCTGACCTGGACATAGTGGATTCCAGGCTGTCCTCTAAAAATGAAAAGGATTCTGATCACGGCCAAGGTAACTATATTAGTGTCTATTCTACCTGTGGGAGTGAGAAGGATCTGGGCTGGAGCATGGCTGACCATAAGCTTGAAAGTAATGAGGAAGACCCTGGGGTATGGGTAGTAAGTTTCTGCTGAAATAAGTTGGGAGTAGCAGGTTTCACCTTGTGTGGCCTGGGGTGCACCAAGCAGGGCCAGGTTGGGGGTTGTTCTCATATATACTGGGTAAAGTAAGAGCCTTGGTGTGTGATAGGCCTGAACAAGTAGTGTGCGTCTCTGGGTGTGACCAATATAAGGCATAGAAATGAGCAGAGCAGAACCAAGGAGTTCCTGATTATGAGAAAGGGCTGTCCTGATGCATGGGGGGGAGCACTTCAGGGTTAGGTTTGTATTGGTAAGAACTGCTACAGTGGCTGGGGGGTAGGGAGGAGGGTCCTGTCCTAGGCAAGGCGTTATTACAAACTTCTACTGGTCTGGGTTGGAGATTTTTCAAAAATCTCTGTGCATCGATGATATGGTGTGAGCCACAGCAGTAACTAAAGCCAAGAAATTCGGGCGCCTGGGTGGCTCAGTCGGTTAAGCGACTGCCTTCGGCTCAGGTCATGATCCCAGGGTCCTGGGATCGAGCCCCGCATCGGGCTCCCTGCTCTGTGGGAAGCCTGCTTCTCCCTCTCCCACTCCCCCTGCCTGTGTTCCCTCTCTCGCTGTGTCTCTCTGTCAAATAAATAAATAAAATCTTTAAAAAAAAAAAAAGAATACAGGGTCAAGTGGAGCCATGAGAAAAGAAGGTGGAGCCTGGGAAATAAAATATACAACATTATTATGAAAAAGTTTAATTTAATGGAAAGAACATGGGGCAGAGGAATCAGACAGATCTAGGGCTCTGTGATATTAAGCAGGTAACTTAAGCTCTCTGACCTTCGGTTTCCTCCTTTGTAATATGATGCTAAGTAGTTTAATTAAATTTGTAAGTGGGATCAAACATTAATCAAAGACCCCATTAAAATTGAATGCTTATATTTGCTATATTTGTATATTCTTATACATATACATAGATTTGCAGGCTGAATTTAAAAGCTTAATGGACAAATAGGCTTGGGGATTTGAAACTTTAATAATTGAAGTATTAATTTTTAAAAATAGTCTTGTTTATGTTAAGTTAAATAAGTCAGACAAAGAAGGAGAAATATTGCATGATCTCACATATATGTGGAATCTTTTTGTTTTGTTTTGTTTTTGTTTAAAGTTTTTATTTAAATTCTAGTTAGATAACATATAGGGTAATATTGGTTTCAGGAGTAGAATTTAGTGATTCACCACTTACATATAACACCCAGTGCTCAACACAACAAGTGCCCTCCTTAATACCCATCACCCATTTAGCACATTCCCTGCCTACCTCCCTCCATCAACCCTAAGATTGTTCTCTAGAGTTAAAAGTCTCTTATGGTTTGCTTCTCTCTCTTTTTTCCCCCTTCCCCTACGTTCATCTGTTTTGTTTCTTAAATTCCACATATGAGTGAAATCATATGGTATTTGTCTTTCTCTGACTGACTTATTTCACTTAGCATAATACACTGTAGCTACATCCACATCATTGCAAATGGCAAGATTTCATTCTTTTTGATGGCTGGGTAATATTCCTGTGTGTGTGTGTGTGGTAAGAAGAAGAAGAAGAAGAATGGTAAAAGATCCATTCATCAGTCAATGGACATTTGGGCTCTTTCCATACCTTGGCTATTGTTGATAATGCTACTATAACCATCAGGGGGCATGTGCCCCTTTGGATCAGTATTTTTGGATCCTTTGGGTAAATACCTAGTAGTGCAATTGCTGGGTCATAGGGTAGTTCTATTTTTACCTTTTTTAGGAACCTCCATACTGTTTCCCAGAGTGGTTGCACCAGTTTGCATTCCCTATATGTGGAATCTTAAAAAAATAAAACAAGCTCATAGATACAGAGAATAGATTGGTGGTTGCCAGGGGTCAGGGGTGGGGGTGAGTGAAATGGGTAAAGGGGTTCAAAAGGTACAAACTTCCAGATATAAAGTAAGTCATGGGATGCAATGTACAGCATAGTGACTATAGTTAATAATACTATATTGCATACTTTTACGTTGCTAAGAGAGTAGATCTTAAAAGCTCTCATCACAGGAAAAAAAATCTGTAAATATGTACAGTGACAGGTGTTAACTAGGCTTACTGTGGTGATCATTTTGCAATATATACAAATATCAAATCATTGTACACATAAAACTAACATAATGTTGTATGTCAATTATTACTTAATAGAAAAAGTAATTTTCTTAATAAGATTTTCTGAGCCCAAAAGCCATCCTGGAGACACCAGAATATTTAGTGAACATTCATTTCCCACTCATTATATTGCTACCAAATTCAAACAAGCCTCCATTTCTCGCTCTGCCAAAACAGGCCTTGAGAAGTCACTAATGACTTCGATGTTGCTGAATACAACTTCTCAGACTTCATCTTACTTGATACATCAGCATCAGGCTGCTGCCAATAGTGCTTTCCACCTTCTCTTCCTTTGGTTTCTGTGACACAAGAATCACCAGATTTTTCTCTGACATTGCTACCTCTTCCTTCTTACCTTCATGGGATCATCTTCCTCAATTCGACCACAAAATGCTGTGGTTTCTCAAGGCTCAGTCCTCCCTCCTAGCCTCACTCTTTTCTTAGGAATCTCATTACTACTGATGACTTCAATCACCACCTGTTTCTACATGTGTCACTGTTTTGAGGGTTCTGAAGACCATCTCCAAGTTCAGTAACTCCCTAGAGGAACTCATAGGATTCAGCATTTAGTCATACCAGCTGCCTCAAATTTGTTGCAGCAAAAGGATACAGACAAAATCAGCAAAGGGAAACAGCAAATGGAATAAAGTCTGGAGGAAACCAGGCATAAGCTTCCAAGATTCCTCTTCAAGTGGTTTTACACAGGACATGCTTAATTCCTCCAGCAGTGAGGTGTAATAATACATGTGAAATCTTGTCTGCCAGGCAAGCTCATTAGAGAGGATTTTTATCAGAACTAGTCTTGTAGACATCTTCTGCCTAGGTACCTTCTGCCCAGCACATACCAAAATTCCAGACTCCCAGAACAAAAGCATGTGTTTGGCATAAGCCACATTGTTTGTACAAACAGTTAGGCATAGTAAGCCACTCTTGCCAGCTTTTAGGAATAATGCAAAGCCGTCTAAAATCCAACTTATCAGATGCCAGCCAAGGGCAAACCTTGCAATCAGGCCCTCAAAGGATAGTGGTCAAGCCTGCTCTGTTAAATCTTTTCTGCACACATAAAAACTGTATCTCCAGGAGGGGGCAGAAGATGGCAGAGGAGTAGGGGACCCTATTCCAACCAGTCCCCAGAATTGAGCTGGATATCTACCACACCACTCTGAACACCCATGAAATCAGCCTGAGAGGTAAGAAGATATATCTGGATTTCTACAAACAGAATATCGCAGATGGTTAGTTTCAAGGTATGAAGTAGGGAACCATGATTCTGCGGGCAGATATCCAAAGATAAATGGAAGGGGGTGGGAGCCTTGGGGATCCTAGATTCCCAGTGAGCGATAGCCTCCCATGCTGGGGACAGGGCACAGACTCATAGACCAGTAGCGGTGGGGAAAGGATTTTAGGGCAGCCCCCTGGACTGAAACCCAGAGCTGTGGGGCCATGCATGGGAACAGGGGGCGGCTGGTGGTTTTAGAAGCACAAAGGGCAGAGACATGCCCCTGTGCCCCAACCTGGAGGCTAGGACTGGGAGCCCTGCTGAGGGGCACACAACCCAGGATGCTGCAGTTTATAGCAGCACAGACAGAAATGGAGATAGTGTGGCCTGGAAAGCTCACTGAAGAACACCGTGATCTCTCTGCTCTGAGGCAGAGGGTTGGAAACAATCTCTTCTGCTCTGACTCGCGGAAGAGACACAAAAGCCTCCAGGGAAAGCCTCCAGAGAACAAAAGCCCCAAAACCGGTTTTCACCGAGCCCATCCCCCCCACAGGGGGCAGGGCAACTCTGCCCAAACAAGGTTGCCTGACTAACAGCATGGCAGGCCCCTCCCCCAGAAAACACGCTGGGAGAACAAGAGGCCAACAGCCCTAAGGTCCCTATAAAACAGGTGCATCTTGCTTGGGTTGTGGACAATAATTTGGACTCTGTGCATTCCCTCAACCACCCCTCAACAGAATGACTAGGAGGAGGAACCCCCAAAATAAGAAAGACTCAGAGACTGTGACTTCTCTCACAGATTTACAAATGGATACAGATATAACCAAGATGTCGTAAATGGAATTCAGGGTAGCAGTTGTGAAGACAATAGCTAGAATGGAGAAATCAATTAATGGCAACATAGAGTCTGTAAGGGCAGAAAGCTGAATTGGCAGAACTTAAATATGCTATCAATGAGATCCAACCTAATCTAGATAATCTAACAGCTAGGGTAAGCAAAGCAGAAGAATGAATTAGTGATCTAGAAGACCAATTGATAGAAAAGAAGGAAAACGAGGAGGTCTGGGAGAAACAACTCAAAATCCATGAAAACAGAATCAGAGAAATAAGTGACACCATGAAACTTTCCAATTTCAGAATTATTGGGATCCCTGAGGGGGTGGAGAGAGAGAGAGGACTAGAAGATATATTTGAACAAATCGTAGCTGAGAACTTCTCTAATCTGGTAAATGAAAGAAACATTCGTGTCCTAGAGGCAGAGAGGACCCCTCCCAAGATCAAGGAAAACAGGCCAATGCCCTGGCATGTAATAGTAAAACTCACAAATCTTAGAACCAAGGGAACCATCTTAAGGGCAGTTAGGGGGAAGAGATTCCTTACGTACAGAGGGAGGAACATCAGAATAACGTCAGACCTATCCACAGAGACCTGGAAAGCCAGAAAGGCCTGGCAAGACATATTCAGGGTACTAAATGAGAAGAACATGCAGCCAGGAATACTTTATCCAGCAATACTTTATCTCCATCCATTTAGAATGGATGGAGAGATGCAGAGCTTCCAAGACCACCAGAAACTGAAAGAATATGTGATCACCAAGCCAGCCCTGCAAGAAATATTAAGGAGGGTTCTATAAAAGGAGAAAGACCCCAAGAGTGATATACAACAGAAATTGACAGAGAATCTATAGAAACAAGGACTTCACAGGCAACATGATGACAATAAATTCATATCTTTCAATAATCACTCTCAACGTGAGTGGCCTAAATGCTCCCATAAAACGTCACAGGGTTGCAGATTGGATAAAAAGACAGGACCCATCCATATGCTGTCTACAAGAGACTCATTTTGAACCTAAAGATACATCCAGACTGAAAGGGAAGGGATGGAGATCCATCTTCCATGCCAATGGACCTCAAAAGAAAGCTGGGGTAGCAATTCTTGTATCAGATAAGTTAGATTTTAAGCTAAAGACTGTAGTTAGAGACACAGAAGGACACGATATCATTCGTAAAGTGTCTATCCAACAAGAAGATCTAACAGTCGTAAATATCTACACCCCCAACATGGGAACAGCCATCTACATAAGCTAACTGTTCACCAAAATAAAGAGTCCTATTGATAACAATATGTTAATATTAGGAGACTTCAATACTCCACTCTCAGCAATAGACAGATCTTCTAAGCAGAAACTCAACAAAGAAATAAGAGCTTTGAATGACACACTGGACCAGATGGACCTCATAGATATATACAGAATATTCCACCCTAAAACTACAAAATACTCATTCTTCTTGAGCACACACAGAACTTTCTCCAGAATAGACGACATACTGGGTCACAAATCAGGTCTCAATTGATACTAAAAGATTGAGATTATTCCCTGCATATTTTCAGACCATAATTCTTTAAAACTGGAACTCAATCACAAGAAAAAAATTGGAAGACATTCAAACACTTTGAAGCTAAAGACCACTCTGCTCAAGAATGTTTGGGTCAACCAAGAAATTAAAGAAAAATTAAACAATTCATGGAAACCAATGAGAACGAAAACACATCAGTCCAAAACCTATGGGATACTGCAAAGGCGGTCCTAAAGGGGAAATACATAGCCATCCAAGCCTCACTCAAAAAAAATAGAAAAATCCCGAATTCGCCATCTAACTTTACACCTTAAAGAACTAGAGAAAAAGCAACAAATGATGCCTATGCCACACATTAGAAGAGAAATAATTAAGATTAGAGCAGAGATCAGTGAATTAGAAACCAGAAACACAGTAGATCAGATCAGCAAAACTAGAAGCTGGGTCTTTGAAAGAATTAATAAGATTGACAGAGATGTAGTGAAAAGAAGGGCCATATGCACCCCAATGTTCATAGCAGCAATGTCTGCAATAGCCAAACTGTGGAAAGAGCCAAGATGCCCTTCAACAGATGAATGGATAAAAAAGATGTGGTCCATATATACAATGGAATATTACTCAGCCATCAGAAAAGATGAATACCCAACTTTTACATCAACATGGATGGGACTGAAGGAGATTATGCTAAGTGAAACAAGTCAAGCAGAGAAAGTCAATTATCATATGGTTTCACTTATTTGTGGAACATAAGGAATAGCATGGAGGACATTAGGAGAAGGAAGGGAAAAATGAAGGGGAAATCGGAGGGCGAGAGGAACCATGAGATTCTTTGGACTTCAAGAAACAAACTGAGGGTTTTAGAGGGGAAGGGAGTGGGGGGATGGATTAGCCCAGTGATGGGTATTAAGGAGGGCACGTACTGCATGGAGCACTTGGTGTTATATGAAAACAATGGATCATGGATCACTACATCAAAAACTAATGATGTATTGTATGGTGACTAACATAACATAATAAAATTAAATTAAATTAAAAACAACTATCTCTGTTCCTGGTGGATCCTCTGAACTCTAGACCCATATATCTAACTACATGATATATCTTACCCTAATCTATGTCTACTTGATAACTTCAATAAGATTACAAAGATACCTCAGATTTAACATCATAGATGCCAGTTATTGTAAATATTCTCTGCCCCAACACAATTCTAAGCACTTTACATATACTAAGATGCTTAATCCTCAAAGAAACCATGTGAAGTAGTATTATTATCTGCATTTTAAAAGTAAGGAAGCACAGAGAGGGTTATGATTATGCAGTTAGGGAAGTAATTTGTGGGACTAGAATTCAATCCCAGTCAATTTGACTGTCAGACCCATGTTCTTAATAACTACTCAGTATTGTCTCAACATATCCAAAACCAAACTCAAGATCTTTCCCCCCCCAACTCTGTTCCTCTTTCAGGTTTCCCTGTATCTATGACAGTTATCTTCATTTATCTCTCCAAATAGGACACATTCTTGATAACTTTCCATCTCTCACCTTGCCACTCCCCATAACCAATTTATCACTAAGTTATGTCTAGCTAGCTTTCTCTTATGCATCTATTGAACCTATCCAGGTTTCTCTATCTTTACCATCAGGTAGATCAATAACCTCTGCATGGATCTCTAATCCTATGGACTATATGGATATAGTCAACTGCCCAGGGATTATGTAGTGACCAGATAGAAAAAATCTGGGCTGTGGAGAGACACAGAGCCAACCTGACATAGCAGCTTGGAACTTTTATATAACAGAGAAGTCTATTTTTATCATATTTAAACTCCCATTATTTTGAGTCCTTGACAAATGCAACTATATCCTAACTGATATAAAGTGCTTGTTCCAACTGACGGTTACCAGAAGGGAGGTGGGGGGGATAGGTTATATAGATGATGGGAATTAAAGAGTGCATTTGTTGTGAGGAGCACCAGGTGTTGTATGGAAGTGCTGAATCACTATACAGTATACCTGAAACTAATATTACTCTGTATGGTTCACATTGATTGATTTATGAACATTGAACCACCCTTGCATCCCAGGAATAAATCCCATCTGGTTGTGGTGAATAATCCTTTTAATGTACTGTTGGATCCTATTGGTTAATTTACTGGAATTTAAATAAAAACTTAAAAAATAAAGTGCTTGTTCCTTATGGTACACATGCTCAGAATGGGCCTCAGGACTGTGCACTGGGTGGCATTAGAAATATTATTTTACTTGAAAATAACACCGATATATTATGGAGAAGAATACAAAATTCACATAAATATTTAAGATAAAACACAGGATTTCAAAGAGACCTAATTTATCACTTGTAGTGGGCTCCTTTTAGCTCTGTCCCAGATTTTTCTAGGTATCAACTTACTCTTCTTACCCACTGTGATGGTAAAGACTGAGCACTCCTTTCTGGGGCACAGGGCTGTCTGTCCCTAAAGGCCCCACAGGCTTCCTCTTCTGACACTTATTTGGAAAGAATCAAGTCATTTGAATAAGTACGGTAACAAAGGGATTTCATGGCTAGGAAAGGAAAACTCATGCTCTGGAAGGAAAACCTCATATTAAAATTGGGGAGTAGTTAAGACGGCAGAGAAGTAGGGGGACCCTAGGCTTTCCTCACTATTTGAACACAGTTCTATTGAAGTCAAATCACTTGGAACACCAAGGAAATCAATCTGAGGACTGGGAGAAGTATCTCCACAGCTGGAGAGATAGAGCATGGTAGATGTGAGATGGGGGAGAGAAAAACTGCAGTGCCATGGAGAGGAGAGAACCCACTCCATGGGGAGAGAAAAGGGAGAGAGAAGGGTTGAGAGACTGTGGTGTCAGGTTCACACAAGAAGAAAACCTCTCTGGACCAGGGACTGGGGAGCGAGGGGTACTAAGTAGCACAGGGTTTTTTTGTTATTGTTGTTTTGTTTTTGTTTGTTTGTTTGTTTGTTTTGCAAACAATGTGTTGGAGTTCAAAAACTGAGGTTTTGGAAGTGCGTGACTTCCACCAAAGTGGAGCTATGGCATGCACTTCTAGGAAGAAGGAGTTGCTAACCCAGGAGTGTGTCACACTTCCACCTACAACATGGTGTAGGGATTTCTTGGGTCACACTGGGAGAGAACATTCCCCTTCCTGGAGTACATGTGGAAGAGGGTATATTGCCTCTCCAATAACAAAACACCTGCAAGCACCAGCAAATGTCCTTTCATCAGCAGGGGACAGAGGTGTGCACAGAGGGTAGATAACCTGGTCACTGCTTTTTGCTGTGCTACACTGTTGATTCCATGCACCGTGTATGCATAGGACTGTTTTTCTGGGACAGAGGACATGAGATGCAGTGTGGTGAGGCTCTACTCTGGAGGAGGAAAGCAGGTCCATGCTGTGCCAGGTCCTTTAAGATTTGGAGTTTTGAAACCCAGCTGCACACCAAGACAAAATGGAGGAGAGCTGTGGTACCTGATGTGCTGACGGCCCTTGCTATATGTGAGGGCTTCCTGAATAGCAGGCGTGTAAAATCCCTTGTCTAGGATGAGAGAGTGGGGGGTGCCATTTTCCTCCTCACCACCAATAGGCTCGAATTTCAGAGCAACACAGTGGCCCCCAGAGGAGACACTTACACCAAACCCTGCCCCCCTCCCCCCCCATTTCTCAAAAGTGCATGTTTAATGGGGTAGGTCTGACTGACTCAGCACAATGGACCTCTCCCCCAGAAGACCAGCACAGGCAGCACCCCACATGGACGAAGACTCCTGATCATGAGTGCTTCAAAGTATCACTACAGTTCTGGTGGAAGTAGGATGAGGCTTTCTGTTTTTAATTTTTTTTTTCTTTTCTTTAGAATTAACCTTATAGTTTTTCATTTGTTTGTTTGTTTTTCATTTCCTTTTCTCTTTTTACTGAGATCAGGTTTCTTTTTTTTCTTCTCCTTTTCTTTTTCTTTTTTTCCTTTCTTTTTCTCTGGAATCAGGCTTCTAGTTTTTTGATTATTTGGGGGTTTTTGTTTCTTTTCTTTTTCTTTCTTTTTTTAGTAAGGCTTTTTCCTTTTCTTTTTTTTTAAATTTTTTTCTGAAAACTTATTTTAACAAACTAATCAAAGCACACCCAGTTAAAGGTCCAAACACTCCCCACTGCAATCAAGGAGGAACTCTGCAGTGGGTTAACTAGTGGAAAAAGGCAGCAAAAACACAACAGCAGAATGGACACAGGATACCCCAGAAACACTTCCTAGGCCCTGGACAGTGTATGACCCTTTTTAATATAGCATTACACTCAGGTGCAGAAAACAACAAACTTTCATAACACACAAAAGACAAACTTAGCCAAAATGACAAGACAGAAGAATTCTCCCAAAAAGAAAGGTCAAGAAAACATCAAAGCTGGGGACTTGCTCAAAAGAGATATAACCAATATATCTGAACAAGAATTTAAAACAAAAATCTTAAGATTACTAGCTGGGCTTGAAAAAAAACATAAAAGACACCAGAGAAACCCATACTGAAGAGATAAAAGACCTAAAAACTACTCAGGCCAAAATAAAAAATGCTATAACTCAGATGGAAAACCTACTGGATATAGTCACAATGAGGATTGAAGAAGCAGAGAGAGAATAGGTGCTATAGAAGATAAAACTATGGAAAACAATGAAGCTAAAAAGAAGAGGGAAAGAAAATTGTTAGATCACAAAGGTAGACTTAGGGAACTCAGTGATTCCATAAAGCACAATAGTATCTCTATCATAGGACTCCAAGAAGAAGAAAAGTGGGGAAAATGGGTAGAAGGTTTATTTGAACAAATTATACCCAAGAACTTCCCTAATCTGGGGAAGGAAACAGGCATTCAAGGGCAAGAGGTATAGAGACCTCTTCCCAAAATCAACAACAGGTCAACATCATGACATATCATAGTGAAACCTGCACAATATGAAGATAAAGAATTCTGAAAGCAGCTTCAGACAAAAGGTCCTTAACCTACAAGGGTAAACACATAAGGTTAACAGCAGACCTGTCCACTGAAACTTGTCAGGCCAGAAGACAGTGGTGGGAATATTCAATGTGCTAAATGGGAAAAACATGCAGCCAAGAATACTTTATCCATCAAGGCTGTCATTTGGAATAGAAGGAGAGATAGAGAGTTTCCAAGACAAGCAAAAACTAAAGGAGTTGGTGAACACTAACTCAGCTCTGCAAGAAATATTAAAGGGGACACTTTAGCTAGAAAGAGAGACCAAAAGCAACAAAGACTAAAAAGGAACAGAGATAATCTACAGGAACAGTGACTTTACATGTAATACAATGGCACTAAATTGATATCTATCAATAATCACTCTGAATGTAAATAGACTAAATGCTCCAATCAAAAGGCATAGGGCATCAAAATGGAAAAAGAAACAAGACCTGTCAATATGCTGCTTAAAAAAGACTTATTTTAGACCCAAAACACCTCCAAATTGAAAGTGAGGGGGTGGAGAACAATTTACCATGCTAATGGACATTAAAAAAAAAAACTGGAGTACCATCCTTATATCAGACAAATTAGATTTTAAAGCAAATATCATAATAAGAGATGAAGATGGGCACTATATCATAATAAAGGGGTCTATCCAGGAAGAAGATCTAACAATTGTAAATATTTATGCCCCTAACATGGGAGCAGCCAAATATAAAAATCAATTAATAAGAAGTTTAAAGAAACTCACTGATAATAATACAATAATAGGAGGGGACTTTAACACCCCACTCACAGCAATGGACAGATCATCTAAGCGGAAGATCAACAAAGAAGAAAGGGCTCTGAATGACACACTGGACCAGATGGACTTAAAAGTTATACTCATAATATTTCCTCAAAAAGTAGTAGAATCCACATTCTTTTCAAGTGTACATGGAACATTCTCCAGAATAGATCACATACTGGGTCAGAAATCAGGCCTCAACTGGTACAAAACGATTGAGATCATACCATTCATATTTTCAGACCACCACAATGCTATGAAACTTGAAGTCAACCACAAGAAAAAAATTTAAAAAGACCACAAATACGTTGAGGTTCGAAAACATCCTACTAAAGAATGAATGGGTTAACCAGGAAATTAAAGAAGAAATTAAAAAATATTTGGAAGCAAATGAAAATTAAAACACGACAGTCCAAAACCTTTGGGATGCAGCAAAGGCAGTCCTAAATGGGAAGTATATAGCAATACAGGCCTTCCTCAAGAAGCAAGAAAAGACTGAAATACATAACTTAACCTTACATCTAAAGGAGCTGAAAAAGAACAGCAAATAAAGCTTAAATCCAGCAAGAGAAGGGAAATAATAAAGATTAGAGAAGAAATAAATGATGCAGAAATAAAAAAAATAGTAGAGCATATCAATGAAACTAGGAGCTGGTTCTTTGAAAAAAATAACAAAATTAATAACCCTCTAGCCAGACTTATCAAAAAGAAAAGAGTAAGGACACAAATAAATAAAATCATGAATGAAAGAGGAGAGATTGCAACCAACATTGAAGAAATACTAACAACTATAAGAGAATATTATGAAAAACTATATGCTGACAAATTGGAGAAACTGGAAGAAATGAATGAATTCCTAGAAACATTAAGCTACCAGAAGTGAAACAGGAAGAAATAGAAAACTTGAACAGACTGATAACCAGAAAAGAAATTGACTCAGTAATCAATCATAAATCTCCAAACAAACAAATGTCCAGGGTCAGATGGCTTCTCAGGGGAATTCTACCAAACAATTACAGAAGAATTAGTACCTATTTTTCTGAAACTGTTACCAAAAAAAAAAAAATGAAAAGAAAACTTTCACACTCGTTCTATGAGGCCAGGATTACCTTGATTCCAAAACCAGACAAAGACCCCACTGAAACAGAGAACTACAGGCCAATATCCCTGATGAACATGGATGCAAAAATTCTCACAAATATACTAGCCAATGGCATCTAACAGTAAAGTAAAAGGATAATTTACCATGACCAAGTAAGACTTATCCCTGGGCTGCAAAGGTGGTTCAACATCCTCAAAGCAACCAATGTGATAAACCACATCAATAAAAGAAAGGACAAGAACTATATGATCTTCTCAATAGATGCAGAGAAAGCATTTGACAGAATATAGCATCCTTTCTTGATAAAAACCTTCAAGAAAGTAGGGATAGAAGGAACATACCTCAACATCATAAAAGCCTTATACAAAAGACCCACAGTTAAATCATTGTCAATGGGGAAAACTGAGAGCTTTCACCCTAAGGTCAGGAAAATGACAAGGATCTCCACTCTCACCACTGTTGTTCAACATAGTACTGGAAGTCCTAGTCTCAACCATCAGACAAGAAAAAGAAACAGAAGGCATCCAAATCAGCAAGGAAGAAGTCAAACTTTCACTCTTTGCAGACGACATGATACTCTATGTAGAAAAACCAAAAGACTCCACCAACATATTGCTAGAACTGATACAGGAATTCAGCAAAGTTGCAGGATATAGAATCAATGCACAGAAGTCTGTTGCATTTCTATACAATAATAATGAAGCAGCAGAGAGAGAAATCGAGGAATCAATCCCATTACCAATTGCACCAAAAACCATAAGATACCTAGGAATAAACCGAACCAAAGAGATAAAGGATCTGTGCTCTGAAAAGTATAGAACACATATGAAAGAAATTGAGGAAGGCACAAAGAAATGGGAAAACATTCCATGCTCATGGATTAGAAGAACAAATATTGTTAAAATGTTTATAATACCCAAATCAATCTACACATTCAATGCAGTCCTTATCAAAATACCACCAGCATTTTTCACAGAACTAGAACAAACAACCCTAAAATTTGTATGGAACCACAAAAGACCAAAAATAGCCAAACGAATGTTGAAAAAGAAAACCAAAGCTGAAGGCATCACAGTTCTGGACTTCAAGCTCTATTACAAAGCTGTAAACATCAAGACAATATGGTACTGGCACAAAAACAGACATATAGATCAACGGAACACAGTAGAAAACCCAGAAATGGACCCACAATTATATGGTCAACTAATCTTTAACAAAGCAAGAAAGACTATCCAATGGGAAAAAAGACAATCTCTTCAATAAATGATGTTGGGAAAATTGGACAGTCACATGCACAAGAATGAAAGTGGACCATTCTCTTACACCATACACAAAGATAAACTCAAAATGGATGAAAGACCTAAATGTGAGACAGGAATCCATCAAAATCCTAGAGGAGAACAAAAGCAGCCGCTTTGACCTCAGCAATAGCAACTTCTTCTTAGATGTGTCGACTGAGACACAGGAAACAAAAGCAAAAATAAACTACTGTGGCTTCATCAAGAACCTTTTGCACAGCAGAGGAAACAGTCAACAAAACTAAAAGACAACCAGTGGAATGGGAAAAGATATTTATAAATGACATATCAGATAAAGTGCTAGTATTCAGAAATCTATAGAACTTATGAAACTCAACACCCCAAAAATTGAAAATCCAGTTAAGACATGGGCAGAATACATGAAAAGACATTTCTCCAAAGACACAAATGGCTATCAGACACATGGAAAATGTTCAACATCATTCATCATTAGGGAAATATGAATCAAAACCACAATGAGATACCACCTCACACTGGTCAGAATGACTCAAATGAACAACTCAGGAAACAACAGTTGTTAGCAAAGGTGTAGAGAAAGGGGAACCCTCTTACACTGTTGGTGGTAATGCAAACTGGTGCAGCAACTCTGGAAAACAGTATGGAGGTTCCTCAAAAAGGTAAAAATAGAACTGCCCTATAACCTAGAAATTGCACTAATAGGTATTTATCCAAATGATACAAAAATAGTGATTCAAAGGGGCTCAGGCACTCCTATGTTTATAGCAACAATGTCCACAATAGCCAAAATATGGAAAGAGCCCAAATGTTCATCGATTGATGAATGGATAAAGAAGAAGTGGTATATATATCCATGGAATATTTATTCAGCCATCAAAAAGAATGAAATCTTGCCATTTGCAGTGGTGTGGATGGAACTATAGTGTATTATGCTAAGCAAAATATGTCAGTCAGAGAAAGACCATATGATTTCACTCATATGTGGAATTTAAGAAACAAAACAAATAAAACAAGGGGAAAGGAAGGAAAAATAAAATGAGATAAAAACAGAGAGGGAGGTGAATCTTAAGAGACTCTTAACTACAGGGAACAAACAGAGTTTTCAGGGGCAGTCCATGAGGTGATGGGGTAAATGGGTGGTGGACGTTAAGGAGGGCACTTGTTGTAATGTACACTGGGTGTTATATACAAGTGATGAATCACTAAATTCTACCCCTGAAACTAATACTACACTATATGTTAGCTAACTTGAATTTAAATAAAATACTGAAAGAAAAAGTAAAATAACATAAAATAGGGAGAAATTATTAAATTCAGAAATATGTATGGGATAAATACTTGTAAGAGATTCTATGTTGTCAAACATGTTGAAAATATTTTGCACATTATATTTCACTGGTAAAATCAGAATACATTGAATCAGGAAGATGAGATAAATATGATTTGGTCAACAAGAACATGTATCAAAACAATAAGATATTTGAAAATGCAGAATTCATGCAAGAATAATAAAAAAAATAAGTCAAACATGAAAGGAGCTTAGAAGTCATCACTGCATCCTAAAAGCAAGTAAAAAGTTGAAAAGAACTGAAAAAATCAGCAACTCCTCTTAGATCAATCAGTGAAATTAGGTTATGGGGTAAGCCATGTCCCCCAAATTGGAGACACAGGCAAAAACAGAATCACAACTTACTGAAGCAGAATCCCATAAGCAGAAAACTCCCCAGGAACCAGTACCAGAGTAGGAAAATCTGAATTGTAATTGACCAACTACTGAGGGCTCAGTGTGGACAAGTTTATGAGATAAAACCCCAGGGGTTGACCATCATAGGGTACTCCACAATTTTGTCAGTTTTACTTTGAAAATCTTAAACACGTTCTTACAGTGAATATCAGAGAAAAGTCCCCTCATGCCTCCAGCAAGGGGAGAAAAAAAGAAACTATGTTGAAATATGCCAGAGAATTTTGTTCTTCTTCTTTTTTAAAGATATTTATTTATTTATTTGGGAGAGAGAGTGTGTGCACACAAGTATGGGGAGGGGCTAAAAGAGAGGGAAGAGAGAATCAGAAGCAGACTCCCCACTGAGCACAGAGCCCAGCACGGGGCCTGATCCCACAACCCTGAGATCATGACCTAAGCCGAAACCAAGATTTGGTCACTTAACTGACTGAGTCTCTGAGGCACCCTGAGAATTTTGTTCTTCTTAACAAGACCTGCCCTCAAGAGAAACTCTTATACCATAGCCTAAACTATTAGGGTTTTATCAGAGTCTAACCAACCTAAGGGAAAGGAAGTACTCAACTCCAGCCCCTCTAACGTTCCATATGGGAGAAGGGAAATACCCAACTCCACCCAACTCTAGACATCCTGTCCCACATAACGGGGAGAAAAAACTGAGAAACACTTATGATATTCATAGTTGAGAGTTGCAAGCTCACTAAAAGCCCTAGACCTAATCATAGGACTATAAAAGGCTTCCCCTCCTCCCACACCTTACTTCCACATTACTAAAGCCCTATTTATACCAGTTATTTTTAACCAGTACATCATGTCTGCCTATCAAAAAAAAAAAAAAGGCATACTAAAAAGCAAAAACAAAACAAAAAGAAAACATACATAGTTTAAAGAGATAGAACAAGCATACGAATCAGACTCAAATATGGCAGGGATGTTAAAATTATCAGACCAAGAATGTAAAACAACTATGATTAATATGCTAATGGTTCTAATGGATAAAGTAGACGGCATGCAAGAACAGATGGGCAATGTAAGCAAAGAGATGGAAATTCTAGGAAAGAATCAAAATGAAATGCTAGAGATTAAAAAACAACTGTGAAGGAAAGCAAAAATGCCTTCAGTGGGCCTAATAGTAGGCTAAACATTGCTGGTGAAAGAATCTCTGAGCATGAGGATATCTCAATAGAAACTTCCAAAACCAAAAAGTAAAGAGAAAAAGAATTTTTTTTCAGAAACCATGCAAGCAAGAAGAGAGTGGAGTAAAATAAAGCACTGAAGAAAAAAGAAAACACCAACCTAGAATTCTGTGCCCTGTGAAATTATCCTTCAAACTCAAGTAAATAAATATGTTCTCAGATAAACAAATATTGAGTGAATGTTAAAGGAAGTTTTTCCAAAAAAAAAGGAAATGATATAGGTCTAAATTCAGATCTACATAAATAAAAACATTGGAGAAAAAATAAGTAAAATTAAAACTTTAATTTTTTATTCTCAATTCATCTAACAGATAAGTTTGTTCAAAACAATAATAGCAACAAAGTATTCAACAATATATATTTTTATGTGTGCTTATGAATAAATGAAGTGAGTAAGCAATAATACAAGGGATAGGAGGGAATAATTACAATTATTTTGGTATTAACAGGTACTTCACCACTTGTGAAGTGGATTAGAGTAATTTGAAAGTGGATTTAGATTAGCTGTAAATGTATACTGAAAACTAGGGTAACCCCTAAAAAAAAGTATAATTAATATGTCAATAAAAAAGAGAAAACGGAATAAGATAAAATCCTCAATTAAAGCCACAAAAGGAAGAAAAATAGTGGAAGGAAGAAACAAGAACAAAGACAGTAATGACATGAAACATCAAGGACTTAATACAGTAATTAAAAGACAGAGAATGTTAAGGTGGTTAAAAATAAAAACCAACTTTATGTTGTTTACATGAAACCCACTCTAAATACAAAGGGCACACAGATCTAAAGTAAAAATATGGTTTCCTTCACTGTGCAAAAAATGCTCTGAATGAAACCATCAATAAAACAAAAAGGCAGCCTATGAATGGGAGAAGATATTTGCAAATGATAATCCAACAAGAAATTAATGTCCAAAGTATGTAAAGAACTTATACAACCCAACACACACACAAAAAAAAGTTGATTAAAAATGGGCAGAGGAACTAAATAAACATTTTCCAAAAAAGACATACAAATGGCCAATAGACACATGAAAAGATGCTCAACATCACTAATCAAGGAATTGAAAATCAAAACCACAATTAGATATCACCTTACATCTATCTAGTAACCATCAGTTTGTTGAATGGTTAAAATCAAAAGGACAAGAAATAACAAGTGTTGGTAAGGATGTGGAGAAAAATGAATCCTCATGTGCTGTTGGTGGGAATGTAAATTGGTATAGCCATTGTAGAAAATAATATGAAGATTCCTCAAAAAGTTAAAAACAAATACCATATGATCCAATAATTCCACTACTGGGTCTTTACCCAAAGAAAACAAAACACTAATTCAAAAAGATATATGCACCCCTATGTTTACTGTAGCATTATTTATAATATCCAAAATATGGCAGCAATCTAGTGTCCATTAACAAACAAATGGACAAGGGAGGTGTGTTATATATATACAATAGAATACTACATAACCACAAAAGGATGAGACTGTGCCATTTGAAACAACATGGATGGACCTAGAAGGTATTATGCTTTGTGAAATAAATCAGACTGAGAAAGACAAATAACATATGATTTCACACATATGTGAAATAAAAACAACACACAAACAAACAAATTCAGAATCAGACCTATAAACACAAAGAATAAAGTGATGGTTTCCAGAGGGGAGGGGGTAGGAAAAATTGGTGAAAGGGAATGAGAGATATAGGCTTCCAGTTATGAAATGAGTAAGTCATGGTAATAAAAGGCACAGCATAAGGAATATAGTCAATGATATTGTAAGCACTATATGGTGACAGATGATATCTACACTTGTGATCATAGCATAATGTTTAAATGTTGAATCACTGTGCTGCACACCTGAATCTATTACACTATATGTTAACTAACTAGAATTTAAATAAAAATTTGGGGAGAAATGCAACATTGTGTATCAACTACACCCAAATAAAAAATAATTAAAAAATGGAAAAAAGTAAATATATGGATGAGTAGCCAAAGGAATCCTGAAAAAGATCAAAGTTTGAGGCATTACACTTCTCATTTCAAACTATATTGCAGAGCTATGGTAACCAAAGAGTATGTTACTGACATAAAAACAGACACATAGACTAATAGAAAAGAATTGAAAGCCCATAAATAAAACCCCTGCATATATGGTCAACTAATATTTGACAAGGGAGTCAAGAATACTCGATGGGAAAAGGATAGCCTCCTCATTAAATGGTTCTGGGAAAACTGGATAAACACATGCAAAAAAAAAAAAATGAAATTGGACCACTATCTTACACCACTTACAAAAATTAGCTTGAAATGGATAAATGACTTAAACATCAGACCTGAAATTGTAAAACTCCGGGAAAAAATGGGTAAAAATCTGCTTGATGTTTGTCTTCACAAAGATTTTTTGGATATGACACCAAAAGCACAAACAACAAAAGCAAAAACCATTCAGTACGACTACATTAAACTAAAATGTTCTGGGCAACAAAAGAAACAATTAACAAATTGAAAAGACAATCTATAGAATGGGAGAAAATATCTGTAAATCATATGTCAGATAAGGGGTAAATATCCAAAATATATAAAGAATTCATTCAACAGATGAATGGAAGATGTGGTCCATATATACAATGGAATATTACTCAGCCATCAGAAAGGATGAATACCCAACTTTTACATCAAAATGGATGGAACTGGAGGAGATTATGCTAAGTGAAATAAGTCAAGCAGAGAAAGTCAATTATCATATGGTTTCACTTATTTGTGGAACATAAGGAATAGCATGGAGGACATTAGGAGAAGAAAGGGAAAAATGAAGGGGGGGAATCGGAGAAGAGATGAACCATGAGAGACTATGGACTCTGAGAAACAAACAGGGTTCTAGAAGGGAGGGGGGAAGGGGGTTGGTTAGCCTGGTGATGGGTATTAAGGAGGGCACATACTGCATGGAGCACTGGGTGTTATACGAAAACAATGGATTGTGGATCACCACATCAAAAACTAATGATGTATTGTATGGTGACTAACATAACATAATAAAAATTTTTTTAAAAGAATTCATACAACTCAATAACAAAAAAATGAACAATCCAATTCAAAAATGGTCAGAAGAAGTGAATAAACATTTTTTAACATACAGTGTTTTATCAATTTCAGGTGTAAAACAGAGTGATTAAACAATTCTATACATCACCCAGTGCTCATCAGGACAAGCGCATTCCTTAATCCCTGTCACCTATTTAACCCATCCCACTATTCCCCTCCCTTCTAGTAACCATCAGTTTGTTCTCTATAATTAAGAGTCTCTTTCTTGGTTTGTCCCCCCCCTTTTTCCCCTTTGCTAGTTTGTTTTGTTTCTTAAATTATACATATGAATGAAATTATATATTTGTCTTCCTCTGACTGACTGACTTCACTTAGCATTATACACTCTAGCTCTGTCCATGTCGTTGAAAATGGCAAGATTTCATTCGTTTTTATGGCTGAGTAATATTCCTCTGTGTGTGTGTGTGTGTGTGTGTGTGTGTGTGTGTGTGTGTGTGTGTGTGTG
>NC_058419.1:80344053-80530924 GCF_002201575.2 Neomonachus schauinslandi
GTGTGTGTGTGTGTGTGTGTGTGTGTGTGTGTGTGTGTGTGTGTGTGAGAGAGAGAGAGAGAGAGAGAGAGATCATTTTTATCCATTCATCAATAGATGGACACTTGAGCTGCTTCCATATCTTGGCTATTATAAATAATGCTGATATAAACATGAGGTGGATGTATCTCTTTGAATTAGCATTTTTGTATTCTTTGGGTAAATACCCAATAGTGTGATTGTTGGATCATTGGATAGTTCTATTTTTAACTTTTTGAGGAACTATCATACTCTTCTCCACAGTGGTTACACCAGTTTGCATTCCCATCAACAGTGCAAGAGAGTTCCTTTCTCCACATCCTCACCAACACCTGCTGCTTCTTGTGTTAATTGATTTTAGCCACTCTGACAGGGGTGACATGATATCTCACTTTGGTTTTGATTTGCATTTTCCTGATACTAAGTGATGATGAGCATCTTCTCATGTATGTGATGGCCATCTGTATGTATTCTTTGGAAAAATCTCCATTCATGTCTTCTGCCCATTTAATAATTAGATTATTCATTTTTGGAGTGTTGAGTTTTGTAAGTTCTTTATATATTTTGGATACTAACCCTTTATCAGATATGTCATTTGCAAATATCTTATCCCATTCCATAGGCTACTTTTTAGTTTTGTTGTTTCCTTTACTGTGCAGAAGATTTTTCTGTTGATGTAGTCCCAATAGTTTATTTTTCTTTTGTTTTCCTTGCCTCAGGGGACCTATCTAGAAAAATTTCCTATGGCCAATGTCACAGAAATTTCTGCCTGTGCTTTCTTCTAGAATTTTATGTTTTCAGGTCTCACATTTAGGTCTTTAATCCATTTTTAATTTATTTTTGTGTATGGTGGAAGAAAGTGGTCCAGATTCAGCATGTTGCTGTCCAGTTTTCCCAACATTTGTTGAGGAGACTGTCTTTTTTTCCAATGGATATTCTTTCCTGCTTTGTCAAAGATTAGTTGATCATATACTTGTGGGTCCATTTCTGGGTTTTCTATTTGTTCTATTGATCTATGTGTCTATTTTTGTGCCAGTACCATATTGTTTTGATTACTACAGCTTTATAATATAACTTGAAGCTAAGAATTGTGATGCCTACAGCTTTGTTTTTATTTTTCAAGATTGCTCTGGCTATTTGGGGTCTTTTGTAGTTCCATACAAATTTTAGGATTGTCTGTTCTAGCTGTGAGAAAAAAATGCTGCCACTATTTTGATAGGGATAACATTAAATCTGTAGACTGCTTTAGGTAGTATGGACATTTTAACAATAGTAGTTCTTCCAATCCATAAACATGGAATGTCATTCCATTTCTTTAGGTCCTTTTCAATTGCTTTGATCAGTGTTTTCTAGTTTTCAGAGTACAGATCTTTCACCTCTTTCATTAAGTTTATTGCTAGGTATCTTACTATATTTGGTGCAATTATAAATGGGATTGATTGCTTAATTTCTCATTCTGCTGTGTCATTATTATGTATTGAAATGCAACAGATTTCTGTATGTTGATTTTGTATCCTGTGACTTTACTGAATTTGTTTATCAGTTCTAGCAGTTTGTTGGTGGAGTCTTTCAGGTTATCCTTATAGAATATCATGTCATCTGCAAATAGTGAAAGTTTAATTCTTCCTTACTTATTTGGATGCCTTTTATTTCTTTTGGTTGTTTGATTGCTGTGGCTAGGGTGTCCAGTAAAATTTTGAATAAAAGTGGAGAGAGTGGACATCCTTGTCTTATTCCTGACTTTAGGAGAAAGGCTCTCAGTTTTTCCCCTTTGAGGATGATGTTAGTTGTGGGTTTTTCATATATGGCCTTTATTATGTTGAGGTATGTTCCTTCTAAAGCTACTTTATTGAGGGTTTCTATCATGAATGTATGTTGTACTTTGTCAAATGCATCTTCTGTCTTATGAATAGACATTTCTATGAAGAAGACACACAACTTGCCAACAGGTACATGAAGAGGTGCTCAACATCATAAAAATGCAAATCAAAACCACAAAGAGATATTACCTCACACCTGTTAAAATGGCTGTCATTGAAAAGACAAAAGATAACAATTGTTGGTGAGGATGTGAAGAAAAGGAAACTCTTGTGCACTATTGGTTGGAATGTAAATTGGTACAGTCACTACAGAAAACAGTATGGAGATTCCTCAATAAATTAAAAATAGAACCACTATATGATCAGCAATCATACTTCTGGTTATAAAACATGTGGTATACACACACATACACACACAATGGAATGTTATTCAGTCATGAGAAAATGAAATCCTGTGGTTTGCAACAAAATGGATAGATCCTAAAGGCATTATGCTATGGTAGATAAGTCAGACAAAGAAAGACACATACTGTTGGCATCACTTATATGAGCAAAATTAAAAAGCCAAACTCATAGAAACAGAGTAGAATGTGGTTACCAGGGCTGGGGTAATAGGGAATGCGGAGATATTGGCCAAAGTTTACAAGCCTCCAGTTAGAAGATGAATAAGTTCTAGGGATCAAATGCACAACATAATGATTACAGTTAACAATATTGTGTTATATACACAGAGCTAAGAGAGTAGATCCCAAATGTTCTCACTACAAAAAAGAAGTGATAATTAAGTGACATAACATGTATTAGCTAATACTACAGTGGTAATCATTTTGCAATATATAAAAGTATCAAATAGCACATTGTACATCTTTAATTTACACAATGTTATACGTCAAATGTATCTCAATAAAGATGGGGAAAAATAAAATATTTTTATCTTAAATAATGGTAAAGGGATGGAGAAAGATATATCATGCTAACACTAATTTTTTAAAAGCTGGAATAACTATATTAATTTCAAACAGAAAAGAATTCAGACCAGGGAAAATTATCAGGGATAAAGTGGGGCATTACATATGATAAAGAAGCTGATTATCCAAGAAGACATAACAATACTTAATGTATGCACCTAACAATAAAGCAAAATACGTGAGACTAAAACTAATAGATCCACAAGGAGAAATACACAAATCCACTATTATACTTGGAAACTTCAACACTCTTCTATCAGATATGAAAAGATTGATCAGGCAAAAAAACTCAATAAGGACATATTTGAATGAAATAGCACAATCAATCAACATATCTGACAACATAAACCATCTACTTCACCCAATAACAGTGGAATACATATCCTTCTCAAACTCAGAATATTCACCAAGATAGACCACATTCTGGGCCATAATCAAACCTTAAATTTAAAAGGAAATTGAAACAGTAATCAAAAACCTCCCAAAAAAGGGAATTCAGCTAGATAGTTATCAAACCATTATGAACACCTACAAACTCAACAGGAGATCAAAGAAAAGAAGAGTAGCAATTCTATGAACAGAGAAGCAACCACTTTCTGGAAGGTAGGATGTGCAGAGAAGTGAATCTGAGGCGATAATACAGGAAGATAGACCGTGGGGGGAGGGAGCCTCCGTCAGCCGGCTACTGGCAAATGATAGAGCAGCAGAGCACAAAATTGGAAATTTTAGAAGTCTGCTCTGCTGAGGGACATCACTCCAGTGGCTAAGCAGGGGGTGGAACCCTCACTGGGACAGTGTGGTCTCAGGATCCTCGGAGTCACAGAAGGACCATGGGTGCCTGAGTGTGGTCAAGCTCCCAAGTATCAGAGTGGGGGAGCCAGCTGCAAAGAAGTAGCCGAGGAGTGGGCTCTCAGCTTGGGGTTGCCATAAACTGTGATCCACAGCACAGTCAGGCCACTACTCTTCAAGCAGGGACCCAAAAAGTGGCAGATCTGGGGAGACTCCCTTTCCTCCCCCAGGAGGAGTGGCATGGGAGTGCACCGCAAGAATCTGCTGGGTTTGGAGATTCCAAACAGGGTCATGTGCTAGAGATAGAAACACTCAGTCACAGGCCAGGTGAACATGGAGTGCAGCTGGAGACCAGGGAGACAGGAGTGATTGACTGCTTTTCTCTGAGGGCTCACTGAGGAGTGGTGCCCTGTGTTCTCAGCTCCTCTGGGGCCAGAGATTGGGAAGCTACTGTTTTCATTCTCATCCTCCAAAGCTGTACGGAAAGCTTTCAGGGAACAAAAGATACTGAGAGAAACTCAAGCAGATTACTTAGCCTGGCACCTGGCAAGGGCAGGGCAATTCCACCTCTGGCAAATATTTGAGAATCACTGGAACAGGCCCCTCCCCTAGAAGATCAGCAAGAACAACCAGCCAAGACCCAGTTTACCCATCAATGAAAACTGCAAAACTCCAGGGCACCTGGGTGGCTCAGTTGGTTAAGCGACTGCCTTTGGCTCAGGTCGTAATCCTGGAGTCCCAGGATCGAGTCCCGCATCGGGCTCCCTGCTCAGCGGGGGGTCTGCTTCTCCCTCTGACCCTCTTCCCTCTCGTGCTCTCTGTCTCTCATTCTCTCTCTCTCAAATAAATAAATAAAATCTTAAAAAAAAAACTGCAAAACTCCAGCACTAGGGGAATATAGCGCATAGAATTCATGGCTTTTCCCCCAAGATTCATTAGTCTTTCAAAGTTAATTTTTTAATTTTCTTTATTTTTTTCTTTTCCTATTTCTTTTTGTTTTTGTTTTTTTTTAATTTTTCTTCTTTCTTTTTTCAACCAACACCTTAATTTATCAATTTCTTTTGGAAAATCTTTTTAAATTTTCATTTTTATATTCATATTCTATCCCTTCATTTTATTTAACCTTATTTTTTGTATATATGTAAGTTTTTCTTTCTTTAAAATCTTGGGATGCAGTTTCTTCTAACAGACTAAAATATACCCTAAATCTAGTGTATGGATTTGTCTAGACTTCTGCCTGATCATATTCTCTCCTTTTTTTAAATTTTTTTTTCTTTTTTCAACAAACTCCTTATCTTATCAATTCCTTTTTCAAAATCTTTTAAAATTTTCATCTTTACAGTCATGTCCTATCCCTTCATCGTATTTACCCTTAATTTGTATACATATAAATTTTACTTTCTTTAAAATTTTGGGAGGCAGTTTCTTCTAACAGACCAAAATACACACAAAATCTAGTTGTTGCTCTGTTCTATTCACCCGCCTGATCATATTATTTTTCCCCTTTATTACCACCCCCAGTCCCAGTTTTTAGTCTCTTCTGATTTGTTTAGTGTATATTTTTCTGCAGGTGTTGTAACCTTTTTAGCATTTTGTTCTCTCATTCATCTATTCTTCTCTGGACAAAATGACATGACAGAAAAACTCACATAAAAAAAAAGAACAAGAAGTAGTACTGACTGCCAGGGACCTAAAAAATATGGACATTAGTAAGACATCGGAACTAGAGTTCAGAATGTTGATTATAAAGATACTAGCTGGGCTTGAAAAAAGCATAGAAGATACTAGAGAATCCCTTGCTGGAGAAATAAAAGAACTAAAATCTAACCAAATCAAATCAAAAAGGCTATTAATGAGGTGCAATAAAAAATGGAGGCTCTAACTGATAAATGAGGCAGAAGAGAGAATTAGTGATATAGATGACGAAATAATGGAGAATAAAGAAGCTCAGAAAAAGAGAGATAAACAACTACTGGATCACCAGCGGAGAATTCGAGAGATAAGTGATACCATAAGATGAAACAATATTAGAATAATTGGGGTCCCAAAAGAAGAAAGAGAGAGAGGGGCAGAAGGTATATTGGAGGAAATTATAGCAGAGAACTTCCCTAATTTGAGGAAGGAAACAGGCATCAAAATCCAGAAGGCACAGAGAACCCCCCTCAAAATCAATAAAAATCGGTCAACACCCCGACAACTAATAGTAAAACTTACAAGTCTCAGAGACAAAGAGAAAATTCTGAAAGCAGCTCAGGACAAGAGGTCTGTAATCTACAATGGTAGAAACATTAGATTGGCAGCAGACCTATCCACAGAGACCTGGCAGGCCAGAAAGGACTGGCAGGATATATTCAGGGCACTAAACAAGAAAAATATGTAGCCAAGAATACTATATCCAGCTAGGCTGTCATTAAAAATAGAAGGAGAGATAAAAAAGTTCCAGGACAAACAAAAACTAAAAGAATTGAAAACACCAAACCAGCCCTAAAAGAAATATTGAAAGGGGTCCTCTAAGCAAAGAGAGAGCCTAACATAGAGCAGAAAGGAACAGAAACAATATACAATAACAGTTACTTTACAGGCAATACAATGGCACTAAATTCATATCTTTCAATAGTTACCATGAATGTAAATGGGCTAAATGCCCCAATCAAAAGACACAGGGTATCAGATTGGATAAAAAGACAAGACCCATCGATATGCTGTCTGCAAGAGATTCATTTTAGACCCAAAGACACCCCTAGATTGAAAGTGAGGGGGTGGAAAACCATTTACCATGCTAATGGACACCAAAAGAAAGCTGGGATGGTAATTCCTATATCAGACAAATTAGATTTTAAAACCAAGACTATAATAAGAGATGAGGAAGGACACTATATCATACTTAAAGGTTCTATCCAACAAGAAGATATAAAAAATTTAAATATCTATGCCCCTAACATAGGAGCAGCAAATTACATAATCCAATTAATAACACAATCAAAGAAACACATCGACAACAATACAATAATAGTAGGGGACTTTAACACCCCCCTCACTGAAATGGACAGATCATCTAAGCAAAAGATCAACAAGGAAATAAAGGCTTTAAAGGACACATTGGACCAGATGGACTTCACAGATATATTCAAAACATTCCATCCCAAAGCAACAGAATACACATTCTTCTCTAGTGCCCATGGAACATTCTCCAGAATACATCACATCCTGGGTAACAAATCAGGTCTCAAATGGTACCAAAAGTTTGGGATCATTCCCTGCATATTTTCGGATGACAATGCTTTGAAACTAGAACTCAATCACAAGAGGAAAGTTGGGAAGAACTCAAATACATGGAGGCTAAAGAGCATCCTACCAAAGAATGAATGGGTTAACCAGGAAATTAAAGAAGAATTTTAAAAATTCATGGAAAAAAATGTAAATGAAAACACAACTGTTCAAAATTTTTGGGATGCAGCAAAGGGGGTCCTAAGAGGAAAAGGTATAGCAATACAAGCATTTCTTAAGAAACAAGAAAGGTCTCAAATACACAACTTAACCTTTCACCTAAAGGAGCTGGAGAAAGAACAGCAAATAATGCCTAAACCCAGCAGGAGAAGAGAAATAATAAAGATCAGAGGAGAAATCAGTGAAATAGAAACCAAAAGAACAGTAGAACAGATCAACAACTAGGAGCTGGAGATTTGAAAGAATTAACAAGATTGATAAACCCCTGGACAGACTTATCAAAAAGAAAAGAGAAATGACACAAATAAATAAAATCATGAATGAAAGAGGAGAGATCACAAACAACACCAATGAAATACAAATTATAAAAACATATTATGAGCAACTATATGCCAGGAAATTAGGCAATGTTGAAGAAATAGATGCATTCCTAGAGATATATAAACTACCAAAACTGAATCAGGAAGAAAGAAAAAACCTGAACGGACCCATAACCAGTAAGGAAATTGAAGCAGTAATCAAAAATCTCTCAAAAACAAGAGACAGGGCCAGATAGCTTCCCAGAGGAATTCTAACAAATATTTTAAAAAGAATTAACACCAATTCTTCTGAAACTGTTCCTAAAAATAGAAATGGAAGGAAAATTTCCAAACTCATTTTATGAGGCCAGCATTACCTTGATCCTGAAACCAGACAAAGACCCCATCAAAAAGGAGAACTACAGAGCAATATCCCTGATGAACATGGATGCAAAAATTCTCACCAAAAGGTGGAGGGGGGAAAACATGGCGGAGAAGTAGGGGGCCCTATTCCAACCGGTCCCCAGAACTGAGCCAGATATCCACCAGGCCACTCTGAACACCCACGAAATCAGCCTGAGATGTAAGAAGATAGATCTAGATTTCTACAAACAGAATATCACAGGCAGTTGGTTTTGAGGTACAAAGTGGGGAGCCACGGATTCTGTGGACAGATTATCAAAGGATAAATAGAAGAGGGAGGGAGCCAGCCTTCAGGATCCTACACCACCTGTGAGCAATAGCCTCCCGTGCTGTGATGGGGCACAGACTCACAGACAGGTAGCAGTGGGGAAAGGACTTTAGAGCAGCCCCCCGGATGAAAACCTGGAGCAGTGGGGCTGCACATGTGAACTGGGGGTGGCTGGTGGTTTTAGAAGTACAAAGGGCAGAGACATGCCCTGACCTGGAGGTGAAGACTGGGAGCACTGCTGAGGGGTGCACAACCCAGGATGCTGCAGTTTCTAGCAGCACAGACAGAAACAGAGATAGTGTGGCCTGGAGCGGTCACTGAAGAACAGACTGCGATCTCTCTGCTCTGAGGCAGAGGGCTGGAAACAGTCTCTTTTGCTCTGACTCTCAGAAGAGATGCGGAAAGCCACCAGGGAAAGACGCCAAAGAACAAAAGCACCCAAAAACGGGTTTCCACTGAGCCCATCCCCTGCCACAGGGGCAGGGCAACTCTGCCGAAACAGGGTTGCCTGAGTAAGAGCACAGCAGGCCCCTCCCCCAGATGACAGGCTGGGAAAACAAGAGGCCAGCAACCCTAAGGTCCCTAGAAAACAGGTGCATCTTGTTTGGGTTCTGGTCAATAATTTGGACTCTATACATTCCCTCAAACCACCCCTCAACAGAATGACTAGGACGAGGAACCCCCAAAATAGGAAAGACTCAGAGACTATGACTTATGCCACAGAATTACAAATGGATTGAGATATAACCAAGATGTCTGAGATGGAATTCAGGACAGCAATTGTGAAGACAATAGCTAGAATGGAGATTAATAGCTACATAGAGTCTCTAAGGGCAGAAATGAAAGCTGAATTGGCAGACCTTAAAAATGCTATCAATGAGATCCAATCTAATCTAGATAATCTAACAGCTAGGGTAAAGGAGGAGAAAAACGAATTAGTGACTTAGAAGACCAAGTAATAGATACAAAGGGAAAAGAGGAGGCCAGGGAAAAACAACTCAGAATCCATGAAAATAGAATCAGAGAAATAAGTGACACCATGAAACGTTCCAATGTCAGAATTATTGGAATCCCTGAGGGGTTGGAGAGAGGGAGAGGCCTAGAAGATATATTTGAGCAAATTGTAGCTGAGAACTTCTCTAATCTGGGAAATGAAACAAACATTTGTGTCCTAGAGGCAGAGAGGACCCCTCCTAAGATCAAGGAAAACAGGCCAACATCATGGCATGTAATAGTAAAACTCACAAATCTTAGAACCAAGGAAACCATCTTAAGGGCAGTTAGGGGGAAGAGATTCCTTACGTACAGAGGGAGGAACATCAGAATAATATCAGACCTATCCACAGAGACCTGGCAAGCAAGAAAGGCCTGGCAAGACATATTCAGGGTACTAAATGAGAAGAACAGGCAGCCAAGGATACTTTATCCAGCAAGGCTGTCATTCAGAATGGATGGAGAGACAAGGAGCTTCAAAGACCAGCAGAAACTGAAAAAATATATGACCATTAAGCTGGCCCTGCAAGAAATATTAAGGGGGGTTCTATAAAAGGAGAAAGACCCCAAGAGTGATATAGAAAAGAAATTTACAGGGACAATCTATAAAAACAACGTCTTCACAGGCTACATAATGACAATAAATTCATATCTTTCAATAATCACTCTCAACGTGAGTGGCCTAAATGCTCCCATAAAACATCACAGGGTTGCAGATTGGATAAAAAGACAGGACCCATCCATATGCTGTCTACAAGAGACTCATTTTGAACCTAAAGATACATCCAGACTGAAAGGGAAGGGATGGAGATCTCTCTTCCATGCCAGTGGACCTCAAAAGAAAGCTGGGGTAGCAATTCTTATATCAGACAAATTAGATTTTAAGCTAAACACTGTAGTTAGGGACACGATATCATTCTTAAAGCGTCTATCCAACAAGAAGATCTAACAATCATAAATATCTATGCTCCCAACAAGGGAGCAGCCATCTACATAAACTAACTGTTCACCAAAATAGAGTCATATTGATAACAATACGTTAATATTAGGAGACCTCAATACTTCACTCTCAGCAATAGAGAGATCATCTAAGCAGAAACTCAACAAAGAAACAAGAGCTTTGAATGACACACTGGACCAGATGGACCTCATAGATATTTACAGAACATTCCACCCTAAAACAACAGCATACTCATTCTTTTCGAGCGCACATGGAACTTTCTCCAATATAGACCACATATTGGGTCACATATCAAATCTCAACTGATACCAAAAGATTGAGATTATTCCCTCCATATTCTCAGACCATAATGTTTTAAAACTGGAACTCAATCACAAGAAAAAAATTGGAAGAAATTCAAACACTTGGAAGCTAAAGACCACTCTGCTCAAGAATGTTTGGGTCATCCAGGAAATCAAAGAACTTAAACAATTCATGGAAACTGATGAAAATGAAAACACATCAGTCCAAAACCTATGGATAATGCAAAGGTGGTCCTAAAGGGGAAATACATAGCCATCCAAGCCTCTTTCTAAAAAGCAGAAAATCCCTAATGCACAAGCTAACCTTACACCTAAAGGAGCTGGAGAAAGAACAGCAAATAAAACCTAAACCAAACAGGCGAAGGGAAATAATAAAGATTAGAGCAGAGATCAATGAAATAGAAACCAGAAAAACAGTAGAAGAGATCAACAAAAGTAGAAGCTGGTTCTTTGAAAAAATTAATAAGATCAATCAACCACTGGCCAGACTTATCCAAAAGAAAAGGGAAAGGACCCAAATCAATAAAATCATGAATGAAAGGGAAGAGATCATGACTAACACCAAGGAAATAGAAACAATTATTAGAAATTATTATAAGCAACTATATGCCAATAAATTAAGCAACCTGGAAAAAATGGATGCCTTCCTGGAAGCTTATAAACTACCAAGACTGAAACAGGAAGAAATTGACAATCCAAATAGACCAATAACCAGTAACGAAACTGAAGGAGTAATCAAAAACCTACCAGAAAACAAGAGTCCAGGGCCAGATGGCTTTGCAGGGGAATTCTACCAACATTTAAAGAAATAGTACCTATTCTTCTGAAGCTGTTTCAAAAAAGAGAAATGGAAAGAAAAATTCCAAACTCATTCTATGAGGCCAGCATTACCTTGATCCCAAAACCAGGCAAAGACCCCATCAAATAGGAGAAATACAGACCAATATCCCTTATGAATATGGATTCCAAGATACTCAACAAGATCCTAGCCCATAGGATCCAACAGTACATTAAATGGATTATCCATCATGACCAGATGGGATTTATTCCTGAGGTGGAAGTGTGGTTCAACATTTGCAAATCAATCAACTGAAAGAGCACATTAATAAAAGAAGAGACAATAACCATATGATCCCCTCAATTGATGCAGAAAAAGCATTTGACAAAGTACAGAATTCTTTCCTGATTAAAACTCTTCACTGTGTAGGGATAGAGGGAATATTCCTCAATTTCATAAACACCATCTATGAAAAGCCCACAGCGAATATCATTCTCAATGGGGAAAAGCTGAGACTTTTCCTTTAAGAAAAGGAACATGATAGGGATGCCCACTCTCACCACTATTGTTCGACATATTACTAGAAGTCCTAGCATCAGCAATTAGTCAACAAAAAGAAATAAAAGGCATTCAAATTGGCAAAGAAGAAGTCAAATTCTCTCTCTTCCCAGATGATATGATACTTTATTTGGAAAACCCAAAACACTCCACCCCCAAATTACTAGAACACATACAACATTTCAGTAATGTGGCAGGATACAAAATCAATGCATAGAAATCAGTAGCTTTCCTAAACACTAACAAGGTAACTGTAGAAAAAGAAATTAGGGAACCAATTCCATTTACAATAGCACCAAAAACTGTAAGATACCTAGGAATAAACCTAACCAAAGAGGTAAAGGATCTATACTCTTGAAACTACAGAACACTTATGAAAGAAATGGAGGAAGACACAAAAAATGGAAAAACATTCCATGTTCATGGATCAGAAGAATAAACATTGTGAAAATGTCTATGCTGCCCATAGCAATCTACACTTTCAACACCATCCCTATTAAAATGCCATTGACATTTTTCAAAGTGCTGGAACAAACAATCCTAAAATTTGTATGGAACCAGAAAAGACCCCAAATCACCAAGGAAATGTTGAAAAAGAAAAACAAAGCTGGGGGCATCACGTTGCCTGATTTCAAAGCTTTATTACAAAGCTGTGATCATCAAGACAGCATGGTACTGGCAGAAAAACAGACACATAGATTAATGGAACAGAATAGAGTCTCCAGGAAAGGACCCTCAACTCTATGGTCAACTAATTTTTGACAAACCAGGAAAAAATATCCAATGGAAAAAAGACTGTCTCTTCAATAAACGGTGCTAGGAATATTGGAGCCACATGCAGAAGAATGAAACTCAACCATTCTCTTATACCGTACACAAAGATAAACTCAAAATGGATGAAAGACCTCAATGTGAGACAGGAATCCATCAAAATCCTAGAGGAGAACATAGGCAGTATCCTCTTCGACATCGGCCACAGCAACTTCTTTCATGACACATCTCCAAAGGCAAGGGAAACAAAAGCAAAAATGAACTTTTGGGACTTCATCAAGATAAAAAGCTTTCTCACAGCAAAGGAAACAGTCCACAGAACTAAGAGGCAACCAATGGAATGGGATAAGATATTTGCAAATGACACAACAGACAAAGGGCTGATATCCAAGTTCTATAAAGAACTTCTCAAACTCAACACCAAAAAAACAAATAAGTCAAAAAACGGGCAGAAGACATGAACAGACACTTCTCCAAAGAAGACATAGAAATGGCTAAGAGACACATGGAAAAATGTTCAACATCATTAGCCATCAGGGAAATTCAAATTAAAAGCAAATTGAGATACCACTTTACACCAGTTAGAATGGCAAAAATTAACAATACAGGAAACAACAAATGTTAATGAGGATGTGGAGAAAGGGAAACCCTCTTACACTGTTGGTGGGAATGCAAATTGGTACAGCCACTTTGGGAAACAATATGTAGGTTCCCCAAAATGTTAAAAATAGAGCTACCCTATGACCCAGCAACTGCACTCCTGGGTATTTACCCCAAAGACACAGATGTAGGGAAAAGAAGCGGCACCTGCACCCCAATGTTCATAGCAGCAATGTCCACAATAGCCAAACTGTGGAAGGAGCCGAGATGCCTTTCCACAGATGAATGGATAAAGAAGATGTGGTTCATATATACAATGGAATATTACTCAGCCACCAGAAAGGATGAATACCCACCACTTGCATTGACATAGATGGAACTGGAGGGGATTATGCTACGTGAAATAAGTCAAGCAGAGAAACACAATTATCACATGGTTTCAATCATATATGGAACATAAGGAATAGCATGGAGGACATTAGGGGAAGGAAGGGAAAACTGAAGGGGGGGAATCAGAGGGGGAGTTGAACCATGAGAGACTATGGACTCCAGGAAACAATCTGAGTGTTTCAGAGGGGAGGGGAGTGGGGGGATTTGGTAGCCTGGGGAAGGGTATTAAGGAGGGCACATGTTGTAATGAGCACTGGTTGTTATACACAAATAATGAATCATGGAACAATACATTAAAAAAAAAGAAAGTTAAAAAAAGGAACGAACAAAGCTGGAGAATCACACTTTCTGATTTCAAACTATATTAGAAGGATATTATAATCAAAGGAGTGGGGTACTGCATAAAAATAAACAGATTTGCAATCCCAGAAATAAACCCACATATATTTCATCAACTAATATTTGACAAGGGAACCAAAACTACTCAATGGGAAAAGGACAGGCATTTCAATAAATGGTGTTGGAAAAACTGGATATCCACATTTAAAAGTATGAAATTGGACCCCTATCTTACACCACTCACATAAATTAACTCAAAATGGATTAAAGACTCAAACAGAAGACCTGAAACTAAAATTCCAGAGAAATACATAGGACAAACTCCCTGAATTGGGTTTTTACCATGATTTTTTGGACATTCCACCCAAAGCACAAGCAAAAGCTAAAAGAAAGAAATGGTATTAATCAAACTAAAATACTTCTGTACTGCAAAATGATAATAAACAAAAGAAAAAGTCAACTACAGAATGAGAGAAAATATTTGCAAACCATTTATCTGATAAGGGGTAATATCTGAAATATGTAAATAACTCTACAGCTCAGTGGCCAGAAAAAATCCAATTTAAAAGTGGAAAAAGGATCTGAATAGATATTTTCCCAAAGAAGAACTAAAGATGGCCTATGTTTACATGAAAAAGTGCACATTGCTTATCATCAGGGAAATGTACATCAAAACCACGAGATATCACCTCATGTTTGTTAGAATGACTATTATCAACAAAACATGAGATATCAAATGCTGGTGACAATGTGTAAAACAGGAAATCCTGTGTACTATTAATGGAAATATACATTGGTAGAGCCACTATTGAAAACTGTATGGAATTTCCTCAAGACTTAAAAACAGAAATACCATATGATCCACCAATTCCACTTCTGGGTATGTATTTGAATGAGATAAAATCACTATCTCAGATATCTGCACTCCCATGTTCATTGCAGCTTTATTCACAATAGCTAAGACATAGAAATAACCTAAGTGTCCATCAATGGGTAAATGGATTTTTAAAGTGTAATATATCTATATCAATATAGATACATTGTAATATTATTCATCCATAAAAAAGGAAATCTTGCCATTGTAACAATATAGGCAGACCTTCAGGGCATTATGCTAAGGGAAACAAGTCAGACAAAAAAAGACCAACGTTGTATGATCTTACTTACATGTGAAGTCTAAAACCTTCTTATTTATAGAAACAACTAGTAGAGTGATAGTTACCAGGGCCTGACGGTGAAGGAACTGGGAAGATATTGGTCAAATAGTACAAACTTAAGTTATAAGATGAATAAGTTCTGGAGCTCTAAGGTACACCATGGTGACTATAGTTAACAATACTGTATTGTATGCTTGAAAGTTGCTATGACAGAAGAGCTTTGATGTTTTCACCATAACAACAACAACAGCAACAAAATGGTAATTATTTGAAGTAAATGATGTGTTAAATAACCTTATTGTGATAAAGGTTTTCAACATATACATATATTAAATCATCACATTGCTCACCTTAAGTTTAAACCATGTTATATGTCAATTTTATTTCGATAAAATGCGTGTGGGTTGGGTAAGTTCCAGTGGTTGGCTTCCTTGTTCTAGCAACCTATGAATAAATAGCTTTTGAGTATTTCTTTCTAAAATAAGGAATGTTAATATAACATACTCTTTAAATATATAGTTGCTCTTCTCTCATTTCTCAACCTCTTTAATAGATATAAAATGATATAAATTAACTAATTTAAACAATGTATTGTTATATTTTGTAGCATAGATAGATGTAATAAGTATAGCAATAATATCACAAAAGCAGGAAAGGAGGAATACAATTATACAGGAGTAACATCTCTGTATCTCACTGGAATTAAGTCATTATGAATCTAAAGTAGTTTCTAATAAGTTAAATGCATATGTAAACGTTAGAGCAACCAATAAAAAACAACTCAAAAATATATAGCAAAAAATCATTAAATGAATTAAAGTGTTACAATAGAAAATATTCACTCAATGCAAAAGAAAGCAGAAAAAAGAATATAGAAGACAAAGACATGAGACATATATAAAACAAAATATAAAATGGCAGATATAAATCCATGTATACAAAAATAACAATAAATGTGAGTGACAATGTGAATATGAATGGAATGAAGAATCATACTGGATTTTTTTAATCAAAGTATAAACTGTACAGAGGAGATACACTTTTTTTGTTTGTATTTGAACTTCAGTTAGTGAACATACAGTGTAATATTAGCTTCAGGTGTACAATATAGTGATTCAACACTTTCATACAATACCCAGTGCTCATCACAAGTGCACTCCTTAATCCCCATGATCTATTTAATTTACCCCCCACCCGTATCCCTTCTGGTAGCCATCAGTTTGTTCTCTATAGTTAAGAGTCTGTTTCTTGATTTGTTCCTCTCTCCCTTACTTTTCCCCTCTGATCATTTGTATTGTTTCTTAAATTCCACATATGATGAAATCATATAGTATTTTCCTTTCCACAGGAGATACGCTTCAGATGCAAAGATACAAATAGGTTAAAAGTAAAAGGATGGGGGCACCTCGGTGGCTCAGTCAGTTAAGTGTCTGCCTTTGGCTCAGGTCATGATCCCGGGGTCCTGGAATCAAGCCCCACATTGGGCTCCCTGCTCAGTAGGGAGCCTGCTTTTGCTCATGATCCCTCTCACTCTCTCTCACAAATAAGCAAATAAAATCTTTTTTAAAAAACGAAAGTAAAAGGATGGAAAAAGATATCATGCCAATATCAACCTAGGAAAGCTGGAGTGGCTATAACAATAACAGACAAAATAAACTTAAAACAAAAAAATGTTACTAAGATAAAGAGGGACATTCTATAATGAACATAGGATCAGTCCACCAGGAAAATACAGCAGTAATAAATTTATATGCACCTAACATAAAACTATAAAAACAAATAAAGCAAAAATTGATAGAATTGAAGGTAAAAATAGAAAATTCAACAAGAGGAGTTTGAGACATTGATACCTCATTATCAATAATAAATAGAACCAGGCATAACATCAATAAAAAAATAGAAGATTTAACACAATAAACTAAGAGATCTAACAGATAGCTATAAAATTTCATCCAGAAACTTTGTAATACACATTCATGGAAAGTACACTGGAACAATCCCTAAGATAGGCCATACATTAGCCAATAAATAAGCCTCAATAAATTTAAAAGAATTGCAATCATATGAAGTATGTTTCCTAACCACAATGGAATGTAATTAGAAACAAATAACAAATTCTCCTTTCATGCTCTTGGCTATCTTGGTGACTGCTCTTCATTGGGGCCATCCTGCACCTAAGGAGGAGGATGGTGGCCTCAAAGAAGACAAAAAAGTCACTGGAGTCAATCAACTCTAGGCTCCAACTCATTATGAAAAATGGAAAGTACATGCTGGGGTATAAGCAGACTCTGAAAATGATCACACATGACAGAGCAAAACTGCTCATCCTCGCCAACAATACCCCAGCCTTGAGAAAATCTGAAATAGAATACTATGCCATGGCTTAAACTGGTGTCCATCACTACAGTGGCCATAATATTGAACTGGGCACAGCATGTGGTAAATACTACAGAATATGCATACTGGCTATCATTGATCCACTTGATTCTGATATCATTAGAACCAGGCCAGTGAAAAGTAAATCACATGAAATTCCTCCTTAATAAAACTGGTTAGAGCTTGTAGAAAGAAAGAGAAAGAAAGAAAGAAGAAAGAAAGAAAGAAAGAAAGAAAGAAAGAAAGAAAGAAAGAAAGGAAGAAAGAAAGAAAGAAAGAAAGGAAAGAAAGAAGAAAAGAAAAGAGAAAAAAAATTTGGGAAAACAAAAATATGTGAAAATTTTAAAGCACACTACTAAATAACCAATGGATCCAAAAAAATCAAAAGAGAAATTAGAATATATTTTGTGATGAAAGAAAATGAAGACAGAATATACCAAAACTTATGGTTTGCAGTTAAAGAAGTGCTGAGAGTATACTTCATGGCTATACATTTAAAAAGAAGAAACATCTCAAATCAATAACCTAACCTTCCACTTTAAGAAACTAGAAAAGGGAGAGTAGAGGAAGATGGTGGCAGAGTAGGAGGACCCTAGGCTCCTGTCATCCCACAAATACAACTAGATAACCATCAAATCAACCTAAATACCCCAGATATTGACCTAAAGACTGACAGAACAAACTCTACAACTAAAGATATAGAAGAGGCTACATCAAAGAAGGTAGGAAGTGTGGAGATGCAATTTGGGAGAGAAATAGATTGTGGCTGCTGTGGTGGGGAGGGAGCCACAGTTGTGGAAAAGGGCGAGAGACAGACTAGTACACAGGAGAGCACACATGGAAGAGATTCCCCACAGCAATTGGATTATAAAGTGAGAGGGGCCAAATTTTGTGAGTTCCTGCAACCAGAGGGACTTAAAGCTTGGAGTTTTTTGTTTGTTTGTTTGTTTGTTTGTTTTATTTCAGTAATCTCTATACCCAACATAGGGCTCAAACTCACAGCCCCGAGATCAAGAGTCACATGCTCTTCTGACTGAGCCAGCCAGGTGTTCCTTAAAACCTGGAGTTTTAAAGATCAGTGGGTGTGGCTCGGGGGAGCTCAGAGGGCATTGCTCTGTTCTTGGAGAGAAGGCAGGGCAAATAACAGCATGGAAAGAGAGATCTGAAGAGTGCCTGGGGCACACAGTGGGGAGGTTATTTGCTCTTCTCAGAGCACATCCCAGAGAGGCAGTGTTCACAAAGAACACCTCCTGGAGTAAAAGAATTTGCCAGTGCCATTTCCCTTCCCTGACCCTCAGCATAAACACAGGGCCACTCCAGGAACCAGCACAGCACTGACACTTGCTACCTAACTTGCTTGAACAAAGACCCCTCCACCCACACACTCCAGTGAAACTGCTCTCCCTGGTCATGCATACCTTAGTCCCAGAGCAGCAGGCCTCCTCCTCTAGAAGACTAACACAAACCCCTGCCCACATCACATCTCCCAACTCTGGAGTTTAGCAGAGCCTCAATCCAGTGACAGTGCTGAGGTCTCACCTCACAAGCAGAGTAGAACATACCTAGTTAAAACTCACCACATTTAGTCCAGGGACCAACCACTGCTCACAATAGGCAGAGCATCTGTAGATGACTGGCCTAATGAAAACTGGCCAGGAACAACAGCAGAGCACACAGAGCACACATTGGAGCAGTCTCAGAAGCACCAGGCCCTGCGGAACAGAGGACACTATGCTGCAGGGTACTACAGGACATTTCCTTTATAAGGCCATTACCTTTAAGAGCAGGAGACATAGCTGACTTCTCTAACACAGAGAAGCAGGCATACAGACTTAGACAAAATGAGAAGACAGAAGAATTTGCCCAAATGAAAGAATAGGACAAGGCCATGGCCAGAGACCTAAGAGACACAGATATAAGTAACATGCCTGATAGAGAATTTAAAGTAATGATCATAAAGATACTCACTGGACTTGAGAAAAGAGTAGAAGGCATCAGTGGGACTATTAACACAAAGATAAGGAAAAACATAGCAGAGATTAAAGGGCTCAGTAAACGAAATCAGAAACATGCTTGATAGAATAAACAGCAAGAGGGAAGATGGCGGAGGAGTAGGGGACCCTATTCCAACCGGTCCCCTGAACTGAGCAGGATATCTACCAGACCATTTTCAACACCCACAAAATTAGCCTGAGATATAAGAAGATATATCTGGATCTCTACAAACAATATCACTGGTGGTTGGTTTTGAGGTATGAAGTGGGAAGCCATGATTCTGTGGGCAGATATTGGAAGATAAAAGGAAGGGGGAGGGAGCTGCCATAAGCACTTGAGCCAGGAAGGTGAAATAACACAGGAGTGCAAAAGCCTCCTGCACTGGGGACCTGGCACAGACTTGCAGACCGGTAGTGGTGGGGAAAGAACTTTAGGGCAGCTCCCCAGACTGAAACCTGGAGCTGCGGGGGCACGCATGGGAACTGGAGGCAGCTGGCAGTTTTAGAAGCACAAAGGGCAGAGACATGCCTGGACCTGGAAGCAAGGGCTGGGAACACTGCTGTGGGGTGCACAAACCCAGGACGCTGCAGTTTTAGCATCACAGACAGAAACCGAGACAGCATAGCCTGGAGAGCTCACTGAAGAACAGATTGCAGTCTCTGCTCTGAGGCAGAGGGTTAGAAATGGTCACTTCTGCTCTGACTCTTGGAAGAGATGCGGAAAGCCGCCAGGGAAAGCTGCCAGAGAATAAAAGCCCAAAAAACCGGTTTTCACTGAGGCCACCCCCCCAACAGGGGGCAGGACAACTCAGCCCAAACAGGGTTGCCTGAGTAACAGTACGGCAGGACCCTCCCCCACAAGACAGGCCAGAACAACAAGAGGCCAAAAACCCTAAGGTCCCTATAAAACAGGTGAATCTTGCTTGGGTAGTGATCAATAATTTGGACTCTGTACATTCCCTCAACCACCCCCCAACAAAATGACTAAGAAGAGGAACCCCCAAAATAGGAAAGACTCAGAGACTGTGACCTCTGCCACAGAACAAATGGATATGGATATAAGCAAGATATCGGAAATAGACTTCACGGTAACAGTTATGAAGACAATAGCTAGGATGGAGAAAATGATTAATGGCAACATAGATTCTCTAAGGGCAGAAATGAGAGCTGATCTGGCATAACTTTAAAAAGCTATCAATGAGATCCAATCTAATCTAGATACTCTAACAGCTAAGGTAAACAAGGCAGAAGAACGAATTAGTGATCTACAAGACAAACATTCCATGCTCATGGATTGGAAGAATAAACATTGTTAAAATGTCTATGCTATTCCAATCAAAATACCAATGGCATTTTTCAAAGTGCTGGAACAAACAATCCTAAAATTTGCATGAATCAGAAAAGACCCCGAATTGCCAAGGAATTGTTGGAAAAAAAAAAAAACAAAGCTGGGGCCATCACGTTGCCTGATTTCAAGTTATATCATATGGCTGTGATCACCAAGACAGCATGGTACTGGCATAAAAACAGGCATATAGACCAATGGAACAGAATAGAGAGCCCAGATATGGACCCTCAACTTTATGGTCAACTAATCTTTGACAAAGCAGGAAAAAATATGCCATGGAAAAAAAGTCTCTTCAATAAATGGTGCTGGGACAATTGGACAGCTATATACAGAAGAATGAAATTCAACCATTCTCTAACACCATACACAAAGATAAACTCAAAATGGATGAAAGACCTCAATGTGAACAGGAATCCATCAAAATCCTAGAGAAGAACATAGGCAGTAACCTCTTCGACATTAGCCACAGCAACTTCTTTCAAGATACATCTCCAAAGGCTAGTGAAACAAAAGCAAAAATGAACTTTTGGGACTTCATCAAGATCAAAAGCTTCTGCACAGCAAAGGAAACAGTCAACAAAACAAAGAGGCAACCCACAGAATGGGAGAAGATATTTGCAAGTGACATTACAGATAATGGGCTGGTATCCAAGATCTATAAAGAACTTCTCAAACTCTACACCCAAAAAGAAATAATCCAGTCAAAAAATGGGTGGAAGACATGAACAGACACTTCTCCAAAGAAGACATAGAAATGGCTAACAGACACAGGCAAAAATGTTCATCATCATTAGCCATCAGGGAAATTCAAATCAAAACTACATTGAGATACCACCTTACACCAGTTAAAATGGCAAAAATTGACAAGGCAAGAAACAACAAATTTTGGAGAGGTTGTGGAGAAAGGGGAACCCTCTTACACTGCTGGTGGGAATGCAGGTTGGTACAGCCACTTCGGAAAACAGTGTGGAGATTCCTCAAAAAATTAAAAATAGAGCTACCCTATGACCCAGCAATTGCACTCCTGGATATTTACCCCAAAGACACAGATGTAGTGAAAAGAAGGGCCATATGTACCCCAATGTTCATAGCAGCAATGTCCGCAATAGCCAAACTGTGGAAGGAGCCAAGATGCCCTTCAACAGATGAATGGATAAAGAAGATGTGGTCCATATATACAATGGAATATTACTCAGCCATCAGAAAGGATGAATACCCAACTTTTGCGTCAACATGGATGGGACTGGAGGAGATTATGCTGAGTGAAAGAAGTCATGCAGAGAAAGTCAATTATCATATGGTTTCACTTATTTGTGGAACATAAGGAATAGCATGGAGGACATTAGGAGAAGGAAAGGAAAAATGAAGGGGGGCGGGGAATCAGAGGGGAAGACAAACCATGAGAGACTATGGACTCCAAGAAACAGGTTTTTAGAGGGGAGGGAGGTGAAGGTTTAGCCCGGTGATGGGTATTAAGGAGGGCACAATATTGCATGGAGCACTGGGTGTTATACACAAACAATGAATCATGGAACACTACATCAAAAACTAATGATGTACCGTATGGTGACTAACATAACATAATAAAAAAAAATTTTTTTAAAGAAAGAAAAGAAATAATAATTGAAAACTTCCCTAATCTGGGGAAGGAAACAGATATCCAGATTCAGGAGTCACAGAGAACCCCCAACAAAATAAACAAAAGCAGGTCCACACCAAGATATATGGTTATTAAAATGGAAAAATATAGTGATTTTAAAAAATCTTAAAATCAGCAAGAAAAAGGAAGACATTTAAATACAAGGGAAACCCCATGGGACTACAGCATAGTTTTCAACAGAAACTTTCCAAACCAGAAGGTACTAGCATGATATGTTCAACATGCTGAATGGGAAAAAACCTGCAGACAAGAATACTCTATCCAGCAAGACTGTCATTCAGAATAGAAGGAGAGATAAAGGGTTTCCCAGACAAACAAAAATTAAAGGAGTTCATGACCACTCAATCAGCCCTGCAGGAAACACTAAATAGGACTCTCTGAGTGCAAAGAAGAGACCAAAAGTGACAATATGAAGGTAGGAAACACAAAAGCAGTAAAAAATATTTCTGTAAAAAATAGTCAAAGAACTAAAAAAATACAAGGATTTAAAATATGACACCATATACCTAAAATGTGGGGAGAAGAGTAAAGAATGACTTCAAACTTAAATGACCATCAACTTAATATAGATTGCTATATGCAGAAGAGGTTATACACAAACCTAATGGTAACCACAAATTCAAAACCACTAATAGATATGCAAAGGACAAAGAGAAATAAATCCAAATACATAACTAAATAAAATCAGCAAACCATGAAAGTGACAAAGACAAGAAAGGATCAGAGAAAATCTTCAGAAATGACCACAAAACAAATAATAAAATGGCAATAAGTACATATCTATCAATAATTATTTTCACTATAAATGGACTAAACACTACAATCAAAAGATGTAGAGTGTCAGAATGGATTTAAAAACTAGACCCATTTATGCTACAAGAAAGACACTCATGTTTTTATAATATTCACTTAGCCAGCATATCATCATTAGTTTTTAATGTAGTGTTCAACGATTCATTAGTTGCATATAATACCCGGTGGTAATCACAACATGAGAAAGACACTCATTTTAGACGTAAAGGCACCTGCAGATTGAAAGTGAGGGGATGAAGAAACATTAATCATGCAAATGGATGTCAAAAGAAAGGTGGAGCAACAATACTTATATTGGAAAAACTAGACTTTAAAACAAAGACTGTAACAAGTGACAAAGAATGGCACTATATAATAATAAAAAAGACAACCAACAAGAGGATATAACAATTGTAAATATCTATGCACCCAACATAGTAGCACCCAAATACCTAAAACAGCTAATAACAAACATAATGGAACTAATCCATAATAATACATTAATCGTAAAAGACTTTCACATCCCAAATACATCAATGGACAGATAATCTAAACAGAAACTCAACAAGAAAAAAAGGCTTTGAATGACACACTGGAAATGAAGGATTTTTTAAATTTGAATAAACTTTTTTTTCTTTAAATTTTTATTTAAATTCTATTTAGTTAACATACAGTACAATACTGGTTTCAGGAGTAGAACACAGTGATTCATCACCTACATACAACACTCACTGCTCAACACAAGTGCCCTCAATACCCATCACCAATCTAGTCCACCCCCCACCCACCTCCCTCCATCAACCTTCAGTTTGTTCTCTATCTTTAAGAGTCTCTTGTGGTGTGTTTCCCTCTCTCTCTTTTTTCTACCCCTCCCATATGTTCATTTGTATTGTTTCATAAATTCCATAAGTGAAATCATATGGTATTTGTCTTTCTCCTGACTGACTTATTTTGCTTAGCATAATACACTCTAGCTCCATCCACATTGTGGTGAATGGCAAGATTTCATTCTTTGTGACGATTGAGTAATATTCCATTGTGTATATATACATCTTCTTTATCCATTCATCAGTCAATGAATATTTGGGTTATTGTTTTTTTTAAAAGATTTTATTTATTTATTTGACAGAGAGAGACACAGCGAGAGAGGGAACACAAGCAGGGGGAGTGGGAGAGGGATAAGCAGGCTTCCTGCTGAGCAGGGAGCCCGATGTGGGGCTTGATCCCAGGACCCTGGGATCATGACCTGAGCCAAAGGCAGACGCTTAACGACTGAGCCACCCAGGCGCCCCTGGGTTATTGTTGATAATGCTGCTATGAATATCAAGGTGCATATACCCCTTCAAAACTGTGGAAAGATTTAATAGATATATTCAGAACATTCAATACTAAAACAGCAGGATATACATTCTTTTCAAATGCACAAGGAACATTCTCCAGAATAGATCACATATTAGCCCACAAAACATGTATCAAAAAATTTAAAAAGATCAAAGTCATACCATAGTCTCATAGTCTTTTCTGACCCCAACACTAGAAACTAGAAGTTAACAATAAGAAAAATCTGGAAAGATCACAAATACATGGAGGTTAAGTAACATGTTACTAAACAATAAAGGAAGGGGTAAACCAGGAAATAAAGGCAAATGTATAAAATATATGAAAATAAATGGTTCAAAGAGAGGATGATGGCCACAGAGTAAGAGGATCATAGGCTTCTTTGTCCCATGAACACAACTAAATAACTATCAAATCATCCTAAATACCACAGAAATAGACCTGAAGACTAACAGAACAAAGTCTACAACTAAAGGGAGAAAAGATGCCACATCAAAGAAGATTTGAAGTGCAGAGATGTGGTTTATAGGAGAAATGGATCACAGCTGCTGTGGAGGGGAGGGAGCCAAAGTAGTGAAGAAGGGCAAGAGGAAAGGGAGCACTCAGGGGAATGCACAAGAATAACATTTCCCCAAAGCCATTGGCATGGAAAAGGAAAAGGGTTGAATTTGATGAGTTTTTGTAACCAGTGAGGCTTGGAGCCTGCAGTTTTAAAGGTCAGCAGGCTTAGCTTGGATAGAGGTCAGAGGGCACTACACTGCTCCTGGAGAGAAGGCAGGCAAACAATCCAGGGGCAGACAGCATGGAAACAGTGATCTGAAGAGCACCTGGGGCACATGGTGGGGAAATTATTTGCTCTTCTCAGAGTGCATCCTAGAGGAGCAGCATTTATGGAGACACCTCTCCAGGGAAAAAAGGAGCTGGCTGGCACCTGCTCCCTCCACCGACCTTCAGCATAAACACAGAGCCAACTGTGGGAAGCAGTAAAGTGTCAACACTAGCTGTCTAACTGGCATACCAAGCTCCACTCCCCCACATTCTGGTGGGGCTGCCCTTCTCAGTCAAGCTCATCTTAGTCCCAGTACAGCAGGCCTCTCCCCCAGAAGACCAGCACAAACACCTGCCTATACCAGGACTCCTGACTAGAGAGTTCTGAAGGGCCTCAGTTCTGGTGGTGGTGGTGTCAGATCTCATTTCACAAGCAGACCAAAGCACACAAAGTTAAAACATGCAACATTCAGGCCAAGGACCAAACACTGCCCACAGCAAGCAAGGAGAGCCTCTACAGACAAGTGGCCTGAAGGATGGAGTAGCCAATACCCAGAGTGTACACAAGACACACCAGAGACACTCCCTGAAGCACCAGGCCTCAGGCACTACATGACTTCTTCTTCATTAGCCCAATACTTTCAGGGGCAATAGACATAACTGGATTTTCTAACACATAAAAGAAGGCAGAGACTTAGAAAAAATGCAAAGATGGAGGAATTCATCCCAAATGAAAGAACAAGATAAAGTCATGGCCAGAGATCTAAGCAAAACAGATATAAGTAACACACTTGATGGGTAATTTAAAGTAATAACATGTTTGAGAAAAAAAATACAAGACATCAGAGACCCTTACCACAGAGAAAAAAAGAGTTAGGAAAGAATCAGAGATAAAGAATACAATACGCAAGATTGTAAACACACTTGATGCAATGAAGAAGAAGCTGCAAGAAGTGGGGGAACAAATTAATGACCTGCAAAGTAATGGAAAATACTGAAGCTGAACAAAAAAGAGGAAGAATTATGCAACATAAGAATAGACTTAGGGAACTCAGTGACTCCATCAAATGTAATAACATTCATATTATAGGAGTCCCAGAAGAAGAGAGAGAAAATGGGGCAGAAAATATATTTGAAAAAAATTAGAGCTTTATACATCCCCAATCTAGGGAAGGAAACAGACAGCCAGATGCATGAGGCAGAGAAAATTCCCATCAAAATCAACAAAAGCAGGCCAACACCAAGACATATTGTAAATAAATTTGAAAATATAGTGATAAAAAAAATCTTAAAAGCAGCAAGACAAAAGAAGTCCTTAACTTACAAGGGAAAACACATAAAGCTAGCTGGAAATTTCCCAGCAGAAACGTGGCAAACCAGATAGGACTGGCATGATATATTCAAAGAGCTGAATGGAAAAAATACGAAGCCAAGAACACCCTATCCAACAAGGCTATCATTCAGAATACAAGGAGAGATAAAGAATTTCTGAGACAAACAAAAACTAAAGAAGTTCATGACCACTGAACCAGCCCTGCAAGAAATATTAAAGGGAATGCTTTGAGTGGAAAGGAGACACCAAAAGTGACAAAGACAAGAAAGGATAAGGGAAAATCTCCAGAAATAACAAAAAAAAAACAAGTAGTAAAATGGCAATAAATATATATCTATGAATAATTACTTTTAATGAAAATGGACTACATGCTCCAATCAAAAGACATAGTGTGTCAGATTGGACAAAAAAAGAAGACCCATCATATGCTGCATACAAGAGACTCATTTTAGACTTAAAAACACCTGCAGATTGAAAGTGAATGGAAGAAGAAATACTTACCAGGCAAATGGATGTCAAAAAAAAAGGGTAAAGTAGCAATACTTACATAGGACAAACTAAACTTTAATATAAAGACTGTAACAAGAGATGAACATGGGTATTATACCACAATAAAGGGTACAATCCAGTAAGAAGATCTAACAATTGTAAATATTTATGCACCCAACATGGGAGCACCCAAATCAATAAAACAATTAATAACAAACATAAAGGAACTAATTGATAATAACACAATAATAGTAGGGGACTTTAACACCCCACTTACATCAATGGACAGATCATCTAAATAGAAAATCAACAAAGAAACAATGGCTTTGAATGACACACTAGAAGAGACAGACTTAATAGATATATTCAGAACATTCCATCCTGCAATAGCAGAATACACACTTTTCAAGTCCACATAGGATGTTCTCCAGAAGAGATTTCATATTAGGTCACAAATCAGGCCTAAACAAATACAAAAAGGCTAAAGTCATACCATGCACCTTTTGTGACCACAACACTATGAAACTACAAGTCAACCACAAGAAAAAATCTGGGAAGACCACATATACATGGAGGTTAAACAACATCCTATTAAACAATGAATAGGTCAACCAGAAAATCAAGGAAGAAATTTTAAAAATACATGGAAACAAATAAAAATGAAAACACAAAGGTCCAAAACTTCTGGGATGCAGCAAAAGTGGTCCTAAAAGGAAAGTATATAGCAATATGGCTTACTTACAAATAAAGATCTCAAATAAACAATCTAACCTTACACCAAAGGAGCTAGAAAAAGAAGAACAAATGAATCCTAAATTAGCAGAAGGAAGGAAATAATAAAGATTAGAGCAGAAATAAATGATACAGAAAATTAAAATAGAACAGATCAATGAAACCATGAGGTAGTTTTGAAAATTTAATAAATCTCTAGCCACACTAATCAAAAAGAGAAGAGAAAGGACCCAAATAAATAAAATTACAAATGAGAGAGGAGAAATAACAATCAACACCACAGAAATACAAACAATTATAGAAAATATTATGAATAACTATATACCAACAAATTCGACAACCTGTAAGAAATGAATAAATTCCTAGAAACACATGAACTACCAAAACTGAAACAGGAAGAAACAGAAAATTTGAACAGGCTGATAGCCAGAAAAGAAATTGAATCAGTAATTAAAAACCTCCCAACAAACAAAAGTCCATGGCCAGATGGCTTCACAGGGGAATTCTACCAAACATGTAAAGAAGAGTTAATATCTATTGTTCTCACTATTCCAAAAAAGAAAAAAGAAAGGAAGGAAGGAAGGAAAACTTCCAAATTCATTCATTGAGACCAGCATTACCTTGATTCCAAAACCAGACAAAGACCCCAGTAAAACAGAGAACTACAAGCCAAAATCCCTGATGAACATGGATATAAAAATTCCCAATAAAATACTAAAAAACCTAACCCAGCAATACATTAAAACAATCATTCACCACCATCAAGTGGGATTTATGCCTGAGGTGCATGGTGGTTCAATATTTGCAAATCAATCAAGGTGCTATACCACATTAATAAAAGAAAGGATAAGAAACATATGATCATTCCAATAGATGCAGAAGAAGCATTTAACAAAGTACACCGTCCATTCGTGATAAAAACCTTCAACAAAGTACATTTAGAGGGAACATACCTCAACATAATAAAGGTCATATACCAAAAAACCACAGCTAATATCATCCTAAATGTGGAGGAAGTGAGAGATTTTCCTCTAAGGTCAGGAATAAGACAGGGATACCCACTCTCACCACTGTTATTCAACATAGTACTGGAAGTCCTAGCCACACCAATCAGACAACAAAAATAAATAAAAGGCATCCAAATCAGCAAGGAATAAGTCAAACTTTCACTGTTTGCAGATGACATGATACCCTATGTAGAAAATATGAAAGACTCCACACAAAAAAACTGCTAGAAATGATAAATGAATTCAGTAAAGTTTCAGGATACAAAGTCAACATACAGAAATCTGTTGCATTTCTATACACCAATAATGAAGGAGCAGAAAGAGAAATTAAGGAATCAGTCCTATTTACAATTGCACCAAAACCCATAAGAAACTTGGGAATAAACCTAACCAAAGAGATGAAAGACCTCCAGTCTGAAAACTATAAAATACTGGTGAAGAAAATGGAAGAGGACACAAAGAAATGGAAAGACATTCCATGCTCATGGCTTGGAAGAACAAATATTATTAAAATGTCTATTCTACCCAAAGCAATCTAAACACTTAATGCAACTCCTATCAAAACACAAACAGCATTTTTCACAGAACTAGAACAAATCTTAAATTTTGTAGGGAGACACAAAAGACCCAGAAAAGCCAAAGCAACCTTGGAGAAGAGAAGTAAAGTTGGAAGCATCACAGTTGCTACAGCTGAGGTCAAAGAGGTTACTGCACAGGCAGTATCTTCTTTGACGTTGGCCATAGCAACTTCTTTCTAGTAATGTCTCCTGAAACAAAGGAAACAAAAGTAAAAATAAGCTATTGGGGGCCCCTGGGTGGTTCAGTCGGTTAAGGTCTGACTTCAGCTCAGGTCATTATCTCAGGGTCCTGGGATTAAGCCCCACATGGGGCTCCCTGCTCAGCAGACAGTCTGCTTCTCCCTCTCCCTCTGTCCCTCATCCCACTCGTGCTCTCTCTCTCTCAAATAAATAAATAAATAAATAAACAAATAAATAAAATATTTTTTAAAAAATAAGCTATTGGGACTACATCAAAATTAAAAGCTTCTGCACAGCAAAGGAAATGGTCAAGAAAACTAAAAGGCAACCTATGGAATGGGAGAAGACATCTGCAAATGACATATCTGATAAAGGGTTAGTATCCAAAATATATAAAGAACTTATCAAACTCAAAACTGAAAAAATGAATAACCCAATTAAAAAATGGGTAGAAGACATGACTAGACATTATTCCAAAGAAGACATATAGATGGCCAACAGACACATTAAAAGATGTTCAACATCACTCATCATCAGGGAAGTACAAATCAATATTATGATGAAATACCACCTCACACCATTCAAAATATTAAAATTAACAACACACGAAACTGTAGGTGTTGGCAAGAATGTGGAGAAAGGGGAACCCTCTTGCACTGTTGGTGGGAATGCAAACCGGTGCAGCTACTCTAGAGAACAGTATGGAGGTTCCTCAAAAAGTTAAAAATAGAATTACCCTATGATCTAGCAATTGCACTACTAGGTATTTACCCAAACAATACAAAAATACTAATTTGAAGGGATACATGCACCCCAATATTTATAGCAGCATTATCAACAATAGTCAAATTATGGAATCAGCCCAAGTCCATTGACTGATTAATTCACAAAGAAGTTGTTGTGTATATATACAATGGAATATTACTTGGCCATCAAAAAGAATGAAATCTTGCCATTTGCAACGATGTGGATAGAGCTAGAGAGTATTATGCTGAGCAGAATAAGTCAGTCAGAGAAAGCCAAATACCATATTATTTCACTCATATGTGGAATTTAAGAAACAAAGCAAACAAACATGGGGGGAGGGGGAAGAGAGGCATACTGAGAAACGGACTATTAACCATAGAGAACAAACTAATGGTTACCAGAATGGAGGTGGGTGGGGGGATGGGTTAAATAGGTGATGGGGATTAAGGAGGGCACTTGTTGTGATGAGCAGGTTGTTATATGCAAGTGTTGAATTTCTACACCTGAAACTAATATTACACTATATGTTAACTAAATGGAATTTTAAAACTTGAAGAAAAAAACTACAATGAGATATCACTTCACACCTGTCAGAATGGCTAAAATCAACAACACAAAAAACAACAGGTGTTGGCGAGCATGCGGAGAAAGGGGAACCCTCTTGCACTGTTGGTGGGAATGCAAAATGGTACAGCCTCTCCGGAAAAACAGTATGGAGGTTCCTCAACAAATACTGATTCAAAGGGATACATGCAACCCTGTGTTTATAGCAGCATTGTCTGCAATAGCCAAATTATGGAATCAGCCCAAATGTCCATCGATTGATGAATGGATAAAGGAGATATACATAATGGAATGTTACTTGGCCATCAAAAATAATGAAATCTTGCCATCTGCAACAACATGGATGGAGCTAGAGAGCATCACATTATGTTAAGTGAAATAAGTTAGTCAGAGAAAGACAAATACCATATGATCTCACTCATATGTGAAATTAAGAAACAAACAAGCAAAGAGGAAAAAAGAATGAGGCAAACCAAGAAACAGATTCTTAATTGTAGAGAACAAACTAATGGTTAACAGAAAGGAGGTGGGTGGAAGATGGGTTAACTAGGTGGCAGGGATTAAGGTGTGCACTTGTGATGAGCACTGGGTATGGATGTGTTGAATCACTATATTGTACAGTTGAAACTAAAATTACACAGTATGTTTACTAACTACAATTTAAATTAAAAAAACCATACAGATAGCAAATAAGCATATTAAAAGTGTTCAACTTTATTATCCATTAGATAAATACAACTTAAATCTATGATGAGATATTACTACACACATCTTTTTTTTTTAAGATTTTATTTATTTATTTGACAGAGAGAGAGATAGCGAGAGCAGGAACACAAGGAGCGGGAGTGGGAGAGGGAGAAGCAGGCTTCCCGCCGAGCAGGGAGCCCAATGTGGGACTCGATCCCAGGACCCTGGGATCATGACCTGAGCTGAAGGCAGACGCCCAACGACTGAGCCACCCAGGCGCCCTACTACACACATCTTAAAGTAAAAGTAGTAACAATACCAATTTTGGGTTATTATGCAGAGAAATTGGATCTCTCATACATTGCTAGTGGGAATATAAAATGGTACAGACACTCTGGAATATAATTTACTAGTTTCCTAAAAATCTAAACATATATTTACCATATGATCCAGCAATCACACTCCTGGGCATTCATGTCAGAGAGTAGAAATTTACATATATACAAAAATCTGTATATGAATTATTTGTTATAGCCCAAAACTGGAAATAACCCAAATGTTCTTTAATTGATGTGTGGATAAACAAAATGTGATAAATCCATACAATAGAATGTTACTCTGCAATAAAAAGTAATTAGCTACTGATATACCCAACAACCAGGATGGATCTCAAGGGCATTATGTTGAGTGAAAAAAGCCAACCTCATAATGTCACATATTATATGATCCAATTTATATACCACTCTCAAAATGATAAAATCATAGAGATGGAGAATATATTTGTGTTTTCTGGGGGATATGGATGATGGCAGGGAAAAAAGTATGACTATAAAAGAGTAGTAGCATGAGAGAGTTCTTTCACAGTGACAGAAAAATGCTGAATCTTGATTATTAGAGTGGTTACATGAATCTACCTAGAATGATAAAATTGCAAAGAACTACACACACACACACACAATTACATGCAAATCAGTGCATGTAAAAACTGCTAAAATCTGAAGACCTATAGATTGCACCAATGTCAATATCCTGATTTTGATATTGTATTTTATTAACACAAGCTATGATCATTGGGGGAAAGAAGTACTTTTTCTATTATATTTTGCAACTTCCTGTGGATCTATAATTATTTCAAACTAGGAAGATTTTAAAAATATACTAGATAGAGGGAGGGGGGAAGATGGCAGAGGAGTAGGGGACCCTATTTCAACTGGTCCCTGGAATTGAGCTGGATATCTACCACCACCACTCTGAGCACACACAAAACCAGCCTGAGATGTAAGACGATCTGGAGCTCTACAAACAGAATATCGCAGGTGGTTGGTTTTGAGGTACAAAGCAGGGAGCCGTGATTCTGCGGGCAGATATCAGAGGATAAACGGCAGCGGGAGGGTGCCTGGCCGTGCAGATCCTACACCGCCAGTGAGTGACAGCCTCCCACGCTACAGATGGGGCACAGACTCCCAGACTGGTAGCAGTGGGGAAAGGACTTTAGGGCAGCCCCTGGGGTGGAAACCCGGAGTGGCGGGGTCGTGCCTGCGAACTGCAGCCCCAGGGGCGGAAACCTGGAGCAGCAGGGTCGCACGTGCGAACTGCAGTGGCTGGCGGTTTTAGAAGCACAAAGGGCAGAGACAAGCCCCGACCTGGAGACAGGACTGGGAGCGCCACGGAGGGGCGCACAACCCAGGATGCTGCAGTTTATAGCAGCACAGACAGAAACAGAGACAGTGTGGCCTGGAGAGCTCACTGAAGAACAGACTGCGGTCTCTCTGCTCTGAGGCAGAGGGTTGGAAACGGTCTCTTCTGCTCTGACTCACGGATGAGACGCGGAAAGCCGCCAGGGAAAGCCGCAAGAGAACAAAAGCCCCCAAAACTGATTCCCACTGAGCCCATCCCCTGCCACAGGGGCACAGGGCAACTCCGCCTGAACAGGGTTGCCTGAGTAACAGCGAGGCAGGCCCCTCCCGCAGAAGCCAGGCTGGGAAAACAAGAAGCCAGCAACCCTAAGGTCCCAAGAAAACAGGTGCATCTTGCTTGGGTTCTGGTCAATAATTTCGACTCTATACATTCCCTCAAACACCCATCAACAGAATGACTAGGAGGAGGAGCCCCCAAAACAGAAAAGACTCAGAGATTATGACTTATGCCACAGATTTACAAATGGATGCAGATATAACCAAGATGTCGGAGATGGAATTCAGGCTAGCAATTGTGAAGACAATGGCTAGAATGGAGAAATCAATTAATGGCAACATAGAGTCTCTAAGGGCAGAAATGAAAGGTGAATTGGCAGAATTTAAAAATGCTATCAGTGAGATCCAATCTAATCTAGATAATCTAACACCTAGGGTAACTGAGGCAGAAGAAAGAATAAGCGACCTGGAAGACAATATAATAGATACAAAGGGAAAAGAGGAGGCCGGGGGAAAAACAACTTAGAATCCATGAAAATAGGGGCGCCTGGGTGGCTCAGTCGTTAAGCGTCTGCCTTCGGCTCGGGTCATGATCCCAGGGTCTTGGGATCGAGCCCCGCATCTGGCTCCCTGCTCGGCGGGAAGCCTGCTTCTTCCTCTCCGGCTCCCCCTGATTATGTTCCCTCTCTCGCTGTCTCTCTCTCTGTCAAAAAATAAATAAAAATCTTTAAAAAAAATTTAAAAAAAAAGAATCCATGAAAATAGAATCAGAGAAATAAGTGACACCATGAAGTGTTCCAATGTCAGAAGAATTGGAATCCTGGAGGGAGTGGAGAGAGAGGGGACTAGAAGATGTATTTGAGCAAATCATAGCTGAGAACTTCCCTAATCTGGGGAATGAAACAAACATTCGTGTCCTAGAGGCAGAGAGGACCCCTCCTAAGATCAAGGAAAACAGGCCAACACCCCGGCATGTAATAGTAAAACTTGCAAATCTTAGAACCAAGGGAACCATCTTAAGGGCAGTTAGGGGGAAGAGATTCCTTACGTACAGAGGGAGGAACATCAGAATAATATCAGACCTATCCACAGAGACCTGGAAAGCCAGAAAGGCCTGGCAAGACATATTCAGGGTACTAAATGAGAAGAACATGCAGCCAAGAATACTTTACCCAGCAAGGCTGTCATTTAGAATGGATGGAGAGATGCAGAGCTTCCACGACCGGCAGAAGTTGAAAGAATATGTGACCACTAAGCCGGCCCTGCAAGGAATATTAAGGGGGGTTCTATAAAAGGAGAAAGACCCCAAGAGTGATCTACAACAGAAATTTACAGGGACAATCTATAAAAACAACATCTTCACAGGCAACATGATGATAATTAATTCATATCTTTCAATAATCACTCTCAAAGTGAATGGCCGAAACGCTCCCATAAAACGGCATAGGGTTGCAGATTGGATAAAAAGACAGGACCCATCCATATGCTGTCTACAAGAGACTCATTTTGAACCTAAAGATACATCCAGACTGAAAGGGAAGGAATGAAGATCTATCTTCCATGCCAGCGGACCTCAAAAGAAAGCTGGGGTAGCAATTCCTATATCAGACAAATTAGATTTTAAACTAAAGTCTGTAATAAGAGACACAGAAGGACACTATATCATTCTTAAAGGGTCTATCCAACAGGAAGATCTAACAATTGTAAATATCTATGCCCCCAACATGGGAGCAGCCATCTATATAAGCCAACTGTTAACCAAAATAAAGAGTCATATTGTTAACAATACGTTAATTGTAGGAGACCTCAATACTCCACTCTCAGCAATGGACAGATCATCTAAGCAGAAAATCAACAAGGAAACAAGAGCTTTGAATGATACATTAGACCAGATGGACCTCATAGATATTTACAGAACATTCCACCCTAAAACAACAGAATACTCATTCTTCTCGAGCACACATGGAACTTTCTCCAGAATAGACCACATACTGGGTCACAAATCAGGTCTCAACCGATACCAAAAGACTGAGATTATTCCCTGCATATTCTCAGACTGCAATGCTCTAAAACTGGAACTCAATCACAAGAAAAAAAATTGGCAGAAATTCAAACACTTGGAAGCTAAAGACCACTCTGCTCAAGAATGTTTGGGTCAACCAAGAAATCAAAGAAGAACTTAAACAATTCATGGAAATCAATGAGAATGAAAACACATTGGTCCAAAACCTATGGGATACTGCAAAGGCGGTCCTAAGGGGGAAGTGCATAGCCATCCAAGCCTCACTCAAAAAACAGAAAAATCCCGAATTCACCAGTTAACTCTACACCTTAAAGAACTAGAGAAAAAGCAACAAACAATGCCTAAGCCACGCATTAGAAGAGAAATAATGAAAATTAGAGCAGAAATCAACGAATTAGAAACCAGAAACACAGTAGATCATATCGATGAAACTAGAAGTTGGTTCTTTGAAAGAATTAATAAGCTCGATAAACCACTGGCCAGACTTATCCAAAAGAAAAGAGAAAGGACCCAAATTAATAAAATTATGAATGAAAGCGGAGAGATCACCACTAACACCAAGGAAATAGAAACAATTATTAGAAATTATTATCAACAACTATATGCCAATAAACTGAGCAATCTGGATGAAATGGAGGCCTTCTTGGAAACCTATAAGCTGCCAAGACTGAAACAGGAAGAAATTGACAACCTGAAGAGGCCAATAACCAGTAACGACATTGAGGCAGTGATCCAAAACCTCCCAAAAAACAAGAGTCCAGGGCCTGATGGATTCCCTGGGGAAATCTACCAAACATTCAAAGAAGAAATAAGACCTATTCTACTGAAGCTGTTTCAAAAAATAGAAACAGGAAACAGAAGGAAAACTTCCAAACTCATTCTATGAGGCCAGCATTACCTTAATCCCCAAACCAGGCAAAGACCCCATCAAAAAGGAGAATTTCAGACCGATATCCCTGATGAATATGGATTCCAAAATCCTCAACAAAAGCCTAGCTAATAGGATCCAACAATACATTAAAAGGATCATCCACCATGACCAAGTGGGATTTATCCCCGGGATGCAAGGGTGGTTCAACATTCGCAAATCAATCAATGTGATAGAACACATTAATAAGAAGAGAGAGAAGAACCACATGGTCCTCTCAATTGATGCAGAAAAAGCATTTGACAAAATACAACATCCTTTCCTGATTAAAACTCTCCAGAGTATAAGGACAGAGGGAACATTCCTCAAGTTCATAAAATCCATCTATGAAAAACCCACAGGGAATATCATCCTCAGTGGGGAAAAGCTGAGAGCCTTTCCCATAAGATCAGGAACACGACAAGGATGCCCACTCTCGCCACTATTGTTCAACATAGTGCTAGAAGTCTTAGCAACAGCAATCAGACAACAAAAAGAAATAAAAGGTATTCAAATGGGCAAAGAAGAAGTCAAACTCTCTCTTTTCACAGACGACATGATACTTTATGTGGAAAACCCAAAAGACTCCACCCCCAAATTACTAGAACTCATCCAGCAATTCAGTAATGTGGCAGGATACAAAATCAATGCACAGAAATCAGTCGCTTTCTTATACACTAACAATGCAACTGTAGAAAGAGAAATGAGAGAAACGATTCCATTTACAATAGCACCCAAAACCATAAGATACTTCGGAATAAACCTAACCAAAGAGATAAAGGATCTGTACTCTAGGAACTACAGAACACTCATGAAAGAAATTGAAGAAGACACAAAAAGGTGGAAAAATATTCCATGCTCATGGATCGAAAGAATAAACATTGTTAAAATGTCTATGCTACCCAGAGCAATCTATACCTTCAATGCCATCCCGATCAAAATTCCAATGACATTTTTCAAAGAGCTGTAACAAACAATCCTAAAATTTGTATGGAATCAGAAAAGACCCCAAATTGCCAAGGAAATGTTTAAAAAGAAAAAGAAAGCTGGGGCATCATGTTGCCCGATTTCAAGCTATATTACAAAGCAGTGATCACCAAGACAGCATGGTACTGGCACAAAAACAGACATATAGACCAATGGAACAGAATAGAGAACCCAGATATGGACCCTCAACTCTATGGTCAAATAATCTTTGACAAAGCAGGAAAAAACATGCAATGGAAAAAAGACAGTCTCTTCAATAAATGGTGCTGGGAAAATTGGACAGCCACATGCAGAAGAATGAAACTCGACCATTCTCTAACACCATACACAAAGATAAACTCAAAATGGATGAAAGACCTCAATGTGAGACAGGAATCCATCAAAATCCTAGAGGAGAACATAGGCAGTCACCTCTTTGACATCGCCCACAGCAACTTCTTTCAAGATACATCTCCAAAAACTAGTGAAACAAAAGCAAAAATGAACTTTTGGGACTTCATCAAGATCAAAAGCTTCTGCACAGCCAAGGAAACAGTCAACAAAACAAAGAGGCAACCCACAAAATGGGAGAAGATATTTGCAAATGACACTACAGATAAAGGGCTGGTATCCAAGATCTATAAAGAACTTCTCAAACTCAACCTCCAAAAAACAAATAATCAAGTCAAAAAGTGGACAGAAGATATGAAAAGACACTTCTCTGAAGAAGACATACAAATGGCTAACAGACAGATGAAAAAATATTCATCATCATTAGCCATCAGGGAAATCCAAATCAAAACCACACTGAGATACCACCTTACACCAGTTAGAATGGCAAAAATGGACAGGGAAAGAAACAACAAATGTTGGAGAGGTTGTGGAGACAGGGGAACCCTCTTACACTGTTGGTGGGAATGCAAGTTGGTACAGCCACTTTGGAAAACAGTGTGGAGGTGCCTCAAAAATTTAAAAATAGAGATACCCTATGACCCAGCAATTGCACTTCTGGGTATTTACCCCAAAGACACAGATGTAGTGAAAAGAAGGGCCATATGCACCCCAATGTTCATAGCAGCAATGTCCGCAATAGCCAAACTGTGGAAAGAACCAAGATGCCCTTCAACAGATGAATGGATAAAGAAGATGTGGTCCATATATACAATGGAATATTACTCAGCCATCAGAAAAGATGAATACCCAACTTTTACATCAATATGGATGGTACTGGAGGAGATTATGCTAAGTGAAATAAGTCAAGCAGAGAAAGTCAATTATCATATGGTTTCACTTATTTGTGGAACATAAGGAATAGCATGGAGGACATTAGGAGAAGGAAGGGAAAAAGGAAGGTGGGGAAATCAGAGGGAGAGATGAACCATGAGAGACTTTGGACTCTGAGAAACAAAGAGTTTTAGAGGGGAGGGGGGAGGGGGGATTGGTTAGCCCGGTGATGGGTATTAAGGAAGGCACGTACTGCATGGAGCACTGGGTGTTATACGAAAACAATGGATCGTGGATCACCACATCAAAAACCAATGATGTATTGTATGGTGACTAACATAACATAATAAAATTAAAATATATATATATACTAGATATCTGCTTCTCTCTGCACATTTCCCCCATGCTCCTCTCTCAACTAAGAATTTCAGCTGGCACTTGACCTGGTCCATAATACCCATCTTCCAGCAGCATCCTGGTCTTCTGGACCTATTGGATTAACTACCCACAACTAACTGGCAACTCCTCTCTGAATCTCTCAGTTCATATTCTCAAAAAAGCAATTTGATTGGCCCATCTCATCTTTTCAAGCTGGGCAATAAAACACACACAGGTTGTGTGGTTAGCCTTAGATCAGGTACTGTACTCTAAAAGAGGGGAGGATACAGAACATAGTTAGGCCTCCTTTGACCATTCAGCAGGAACTGTAAGTAGAATAAATTCTCCCAGAGGGGTTACAAGGATGACAGGCAAGAAGGGGCATTTCTTTTTTTTTAATTTAATTTTATTATGTTATGTTAGTCACCATACATCATTAGTTTTTATGTTCTGTTCCACCATTCATTGTTTTCCTATAATACCCAGTGCTCCATGCAGTACGTTCCCTCCTTAATACCTATCACTGGGCTAACCCATCCCCCCACTCCCCTCCCCTCTAAAAGCCTCAGTTTGTTTCTCGGAGTCCATAGTCTCTCATGGTTCATCTCCCTGTCTGATTCCCCCCCCCCTTCATTTTTCCCAAGAAGGGGCATTTCTGATGCATGTGTGTAGCACAGTGACTGGTACATGGAAGTGTTTAAGAAATGGTCATGATTATTAACAGTAACATTACACCACCTCTTACAGAAAGCCTTCCCAGAATTTTCAAGCTTCCAAACATTTTCTACTACTACTACTGCAAGAATCATCCAATAAGAAACCAGTAAAGTTCCTTCGTTCTGGATAGACTTATAAGGTCTCCTAGGTGTAAAGGACTGTACTAGGCACTGGGAAGAGGGATACACAAATGAATCAGGCCCTTATCCTGTCCTCAAGGAGCTCCCAGAATAGTGCAAGGAAAAAAGCTACCTCAGCCATGAGAGATCCACAGACAGGGAGCTCTGGGAGATCAGAGAAAGGCAAAGACTGTTGTTTATCCATTTGTATGCCTGTCTCCTGGATACCTCCCCTTAGGTGTCCCAAAGGCACCTTGAACTAAACATATTTAAAACTCATCTCACCTGCCCCCTCCCAAACCCGTTCCTCTTCTCAGATTCCCTGTCTCAGTAAGTTAAGTTCATCCACTCCAGTTGCCCAAGTTTGAAACCTGAGCAGCATCGCTCACAATATCAGCTGTTGCAGTTGCTAAAGTTGTCCCTGAACCTTTGGTGTGTGTCTGTCTTGCCCCAAAGGTCAGAACTAATAATAAACTTGAGCACCGGGGCAGGATGGAGAAATTAAAACCAGCCTGGAGACAGACAAGACATGGAATTCACTAGGATTGATTTTGGATTTGGTCTCTCGTGTCAATGGGTACAATCCCTTTCAGGAAAGCAGGTTAACAAGAGCCCAAAATATGTTCAAGCCATTTTCCCAGTAATTCTGATCCTAAATCAATATCCATCCACTCCCACTTCCAAACAGGAAAAGCTCTAAGCACAAACTATTTCTTGCAGGGCTATTTTCTGATGGTCAAACAGAGAAGTAGTCTTAATATACAACACGAGGGGAAGGGTTAAGTGGTTCGTGGCAGTTGTCTGATGGAACATTCTACAACCATTCCCGAGGAATGGTGGCTGTGGAGATCCTATAGCAACGGGAAAATTTTATTATGTTGTAACTAAGGATACAGGGTTATATGTACACTCCAACTGCAACAACATAAAACCTGTGTGAGCTCAGGGTCTGCTGGTAGACAATTAAATGTCTTCTCTATGAAAAAAAGGGGGGGCTAGAATTTCTTTACGTAAACTATAAAAATCTCTGAGCTTTTTTTCCACAGGTGAATCACCCATGGTCTTTTCTCTGAGAGTATAGGGCAGAAAAGGAAAGAAATACAAAAAATTAACGGTTTCAAAATGTATGGGCTAGTCTGTGTGGCCCGCTTGTGGGAGTAGGCAGGCACGGTCACCCCCTGGCGGCCACCCGACTCCCTACCCTTGGGTGGCTCTAACCTTCTGGGCAGCGGCTTTCGCTCTCGGGGGTCCAGCCCCAGCCTAATTCTCAGCGCGTCCAAGATGCCTCCCTCTCCCCTCTTCTGGGGCTCTTCATCTCCTAGTAGGTATTCCACCCTGGGCTACGCCCAGATTTATCCGACCCCACTACTCGTATCCGAGTTCCTCCCTCCCCCAAAGCCACTCTCCTGGCTCTCATCTGCACGAGTTCGTCATTCTCACTGGTTCGCATGCGCCCCCACCACTGGCCAATTGGCTGCCTCTGCCACAGTGGGGCGGAGCTTCAAGCTCCAAACTTCTCCCTTTTCCTTTTTCTGAAGTTTTAAAAAAGAGGCAACGCCCTACTCAAGAGAAATTCAGGCAAACTCGTGGTTCTGAGGGAGGAATCCAAGAAAAAATGTGAACCCCAAACTCACTACTCCTTGGTCCGCCTTTGTCCCACCCACTGCTGAGATAGATACCACCCGTTTCTGACTCTTCCCACCTCCCTCCTCGAAGCGTGGGAATCAAAGCCCCGCCCGGTGGGCGTCTTATTCCTCCGGATAATATCAGGTCGCTTTTACTCAATCCCAGCCGCTCTTGCGTGTGCACACCCACAGGGGCGGGGCTCGCGGAAGGCTGAGGCAGTCCAGCCAAGTGGGAGCGACACGTCGATTGAGATGGGGAGGTAGACTGGGAAGGAATATTCCAGTCCGTTCAGAAACAATGTTCTAAATGAGACCTTAGTATATGTATAAGTGAAAGCTTGTGCCTTTTGGGGGGGCCTGTTTGATGGTGTCTATTACAATTTTTAAAATGCATGTATCCTATTGTCTCAGCAAGAGCAGTGCATTAGAATCACAAGAGGGCTTGTTAAAACGCAGGTTGTTGAGGCCACCCCACTAGCAGAACTTCTGATTCAGTGGATTTGGAATGGGCCTGAAAATTTGCCTTTCTAAAAACTTCAGGGTAATGTTGATGCTAACTGGTTTGGGGACCACACTTAACCTTTGATCTAGAGGGGGAAAAAACTTTCAAGAAAGCATGTGGAAACAAGTATAAACCTTGCTAATTTGTTCGCAATAATGAAAAATTAAAAGCATTGCTAGGGAGGGTGATTTGATCAGTTAGAAATGGGCTATATATTTATAAACTGACATGGAAAGGTGATGGTGGTGGTGGTGATGATAGCTAACATATATTGAGCACTTACACAGTCCCAGGTACTGTGCTAAGGACTTAATACTCATTTAGTTCTACAGCAACGCTCACTGTTATGGCCCATAACTAATTCTATATTTCCAGTCCAGAACAGATTTTGGCACCAACATTCTTTTCAGTATATGTTTGTGGCCTCTTATAATCAGACCCACACCAAGTCTGGTAAAGGAGACAAAAATACAAGCAAAGGATGACTGTAACGAGGAATGGATGGGGCAGGGTTCCAGGAGGAGTTAGAACCTAAAATGTAGGTAAGAGTTTGCCAAAGAGAAGAAAAAGGCCATCTCAGACAAAATGAGTGAGTGACAAAACATCCCATTCCAAGTTTAGGACTTCAAAGGCCAAATAACACTTAAAAACTTTGTGAGGTGACATCAGATGCTGGCAAGGATTTGGAGCAACAAGAACTCTCAGTCATTGCTGGTAGGAATGCAAAATGATACAGCCACTTTGGAAGACAGTTTAGTGTTTTCTTACAAAACTAAACATGCTTGGGGTTCCTGGGTGGCCAAGAGGTTAAGCATCTGCCTTCAGCTCAGGTCCTGATCCCAAGGTCCTGGGATCCAGCCCTGAGTCAGGCTCCCTCCTGGGTGGGGAGTCTGCTTTTCCCTCTTCCTCTGCCCCTCCCCTCCCCGCCCTGGGTTGTGCTCTCACTCTCTCCTGCTCTCTCGCTCTCAAATAAATAAATAAAATCTTAAAAAAAAAAAAAAAAAAACTAAACATGAGCTTACCATATGATCCAGCCATCCCATTCCTTGGTATTTACCCAAAGGAATTGAAAATTCATGTCCACTGGCAAAGACTCTTTTTTTGACCAGACTTTAGTTAGGCTTCCCTGAACCCTCTGCCCAACAAGGCCCATGCATGTACTTCCTTGTATAACCCGGTTTTAGCAAGAATCCTGCTCAGTTAGGTTAATGAGAATTCCCTAACTTTGCTGTCTGATCAAATTCCTCATCGCCACTATCCCCCAGGTGATGTCTGATCACCCCAGCCTGCCTTCAGCAAGAATCCTATGAGGTCAGTTCCGCCAGAATCCTCCCAGACTTGATGTCCCTTAGTAATTCTCCATCCACCAATGCCCCCCAGTGTCAACTTGCTCCTTAATTATAAATCTCCACTTCTTCTGTTTGTATTCAGAATCGAGCCTAGTTCTATACTGGCATCTCTCTTCCCCTATTGCAATAACTGACTAAATAAAATCTATCTTCATCACTTTAATTTCTGTCTGGATTGGGTTCTCTTTAACAGTTTTTGGTGCCACAACTGGGATCTGGATCAGAACCACCATCAGGCCCTTGGGTGGGATAACCAAGCCTCCCAGCTCCCACCAAGGCCTTTTTTCTCCAGTCTTCTTGTTCATTTGGGTATCTGGTGGTGAATCTGACTCCAACCAAATTCCAGTGCTCCAGATAAATGTCCACTGAATCACAGTGAGGATAGACTTTGATTCTGAAGATTCTGAGTATACTCTAGAAGCTGGGTTAGAGTTCCAGACAAGCAGAAGCCAGGTAGAGTCCCAGATTTCCCTGTTTGTATCAACTGGGTTAGAATCCCAGGAAAACAACTGTTTCTAAGTATCTGGGTTAGAGTTCCAGGAAAACAGAGGCTGGGTTAGAATCTCAAGTTTCTCTGTTCATAAGTGTAAAGTTATCATTAGTCAGTAACATGGGAGTTTCTCAATTGCTGACTATCTGCTTCGCCATTATGGCCCTAATACTATCTGACAAAATTTGGCAAAATTTTACTTAAAACATCTCTTGAGCTACATGGCCCCTCTGGGGCTCCTAGGATATGCCCAAATTACTCCACTTATAGGGAGTACAAGAGCAAAAAGGAACAAGAATCTCATATGCACAATGGTCTGTTTTCTCTGTTGGTATGAAAAAGCCAAAAAAAATGGCTAAATAATTCAAAACTCATTCAAACTATTGAGAGTCTTAAACAATGTCTTCAGAAAAATTATTCTGACCCAGTAAACTCACTGGCATCCTCCTCAGCACCCTCCTATTCCTCTCCCAGCTCTCCTTTATATCTTCCTCTCCCAGAATGTCCCTCACCAATGGCATCCCCAGCCCCTCAACTCCCTGTAACTGTAATATTCAGTGGGCCTTCCTCTCTTATAGATGAAGCCCAGGGTGCAGCCAGTGCTTGTTCTCCAGTGAGGTCAACATAAACATAACATTTAAACGTTGGTCTTGGTCCAAAATATGTGCCATCGTCAAAGACTTTCCTGACTCTCAGAAAGAAAGGAAAAGATTTATCGAATTTAGAATGGTTCCGGGAGCATAGTCTCCATAATTCCCTGATTTATATCACCTTATCTACCCATTGGTCGGCCCTGGATTTGCTTCCCTTTGGTTTGAAAAAGCCAAATGGAACACCATTCCTGAAGCCTTTCAAGGGTCTCAGACAACACTGTGATTCCCATAAGAAAAAAAAAAATTACTAGGAGCCATTTCTCAGGTCTAGTCCACCAAAGTTGATCAGTCATGTATTCAAAATTGTAAATAATAAAAAGATAAAACTTTAGCTAACTACTGCCATCCATTAAAAACAACATGTAAAGAGCATTTGGGGCTGGAACTGACTTCCCAAATAGCCTCTAATGGGCCACAAACTTTATAAATGGTTTCAGACTGGAATTCAATGACACATTACAGAGAAAAAGAACATTAACTGGCAGAAGGCAAACATGTCTGAGTTCCAGATATTAGCCCAGCATTATGAAGATAGTATTTTTTTTAAAAAATGGAAAATACACAACACAAGCTTATGGTATTGCAATTAAAACAACTAGAAAGACCTGAAAAATTTAATATATGGCAAGCCCCAAAATCATGTTCTCCCATTGATCAGGACACTTACCAAAATTGTAGGGGAAAAAAGGACACTGGGACCTTCAGAGACAAGAGGAAGCTCAAGTCCCCCTCCTCACCAGAAAATTACTGACTCTCCTCTGGGAAGGTAAATGTCCAATGCCCTCAACTGTGATTAAACTTGCAAGGGGAAATAACCCTGCAAGTGTAAGGATGCCCACCACATTTCTCAATGATACCAGTGCAATCCATTCTACTCTTAATACTTCCTTGTTTCCTTTCAAGTTATATTACAAAGTTGTAGTAATTAAAACAATATGGTACTAGTCAGATAAAGACAAATACCATATGATTTCACTCATATGTGGAATTTAAGAAACAAAATAAACAACCATCAGGGGAAAAAAGAGGCACACCAAGAAACAGACTCTTAACTATAGAGAACAAACTGATGGTTACCAGAGGGGAGGTGGTGGGGGATGCGTGGAATAGATGATGGGGATTAAGGAGAGGACTGGTCATGATGAGCACCAGGTGATGTACGGAATTGTTGAATCTCTATATTGTACACCTGAAACTAATATAACACTCTGTTAACTACACTGGAATTAATTTTTTTTAAAAAGTATTATCCATTAAAAAATATTTCCTTGTTTCTTGCTACCATTGTTTAGAGTCACCAAACTTTATCAGTAGTGGGTTTTGATGAGTCACTTCATGATTTGCCTCTATCCCAGCTCCTCATTATTTCTATGAGACGTCTTAAAGCTCAACACAACTTTCTTTTCACTTCTACCACTCTAGTAAACCTGTTAGGAAGGAATATTCTTATGAATTTGGGTATAAAAATTCATTATGCTCCCAAAGGATTTGTTCTACAGGCCCCTGACTCCTCCCTTTCACATCTGTGTTCCCTAATTGCTTTGTCCAACTTCCCTGAGTTCCTTTGCCCCTTCAACCTAACGCCTATTTCACTGAAGATTTAAATCAACTATTAGAATTTCCTCTTCTTTATGGGCAAAAAAACACCACGAGTACTGGGCGCATATGGCATGCAGAACTTCTTAAGGTAAAAGAGATCCTTCTGTGACCCTCCCCAGGATTCCCCAATATCATTTAAAGCCAGTAGGACTTGAGGAGTTCTGCTCAATAATCCAAGTCTTATTAGACAAAAACTTTTAGTCTCCACTTCTAGTCCATGCAGTACTCCGATTTTGGCCAAAAAAGAGAGTGAGGCTTGGGAAGGTTATTGGTTAGTCCAAGATCCAAGATCTAGCAATAAAATTGTCAAACCCAGATTTCCCTTGGTGCCTATTCCTAACTCTATCCTGTCTGCTCTCCCCTCCAACACCCAATATTCCATAGGCATCTATCTATGTTCTACTTTTTCTAATATTCTTCTTCATAAGCAATCCCAATACTTATTTGCCTTCACCTCGACTGTTATATCCCATGGATTTACTGAGTCCCCTACCTACTTATTGTGCACTTTAAATACCAGTTTGAGGGACTTAAAATTCCCAGGAGACTCCACTGTAATCCAATATGTAGATGACTTCCTTCTGTGTTCTGACAGTTATGACCACTCCCCCTTTTTTTCGATTTTTGTTAAGATTTATTTATTTATTTGAGAAAGAGAGAATGAGTTGGAGGGGCAGAGGGAGAGGGAGAGAGAATTTCAAGCAGACTCCATGCTGAGCATGGAGCCTGACTCAGGGCTTGATCTCACGACCATGAGCTGAAACCAAGAGTTGGGTGCTTAACTGACTGTGCCACCCAGGCGCCCCATGACCACTTCCTTTTAGACACTGAATACCTTCCTAAAGCATAAGAAGCAAAGGTACATAAGGTGGCTAGAGACAAAATTCAATTTTGCTCTCAAGTGTGTCTGATTTCTGGGTCATGCTATTTCAGCTGCAAGTAGAACTATCTCCACAGACCAAGACTTTACTACTAACATTTTCCTCTCCTTGAAAAAAACAACCAAGAGTTTTTTTCTGGATCTTGTGGGGCATGGATACATAATTTCTCTGATTGCCTCACCTCTCTACACATGACTAGGGAGTCATATCTAAATCCAGTAGTCTGGAACTCCCTTTTCAAAGATGCTTTTGTGAACCTTAAGGTTTCTGTACTTTCACCTCCCACACTTGGACATCCGAATTACTCCCTGCCTTGTTCCTTGTTTGTACATGAATGAGAGAACTGGGAGTGCTATCTCAGAAGCATAATGTACACCAAAGACCTCTGGGATATTATCATTTGGCCTTAGACCCAGTAGCTAAGACCATTCCCCCTTACATTCAAGCGGTGGCTGCAACCACCAATTTTGTCCAAGCTACCTCTGATTTAGTGTTAGGTAATCTGCTTAACATACATGTTCCTCATGCTGTGCAGACCCTATTACTTAATGAAAATGCAGCACTGGTCTGTGTGTCAGCTTACCCCATGAAATACTACTCTCTCCCATCACCATACATTGTCATCAAAATCTTAACCCCGCCATCTTGTTTCCTTTACCCACTGATGGGACACCCCACAATTGTATCATTAATACTAGGTCATTCTCCTGTCCTAGACTAGATTTATCAGAAAACCCCTCCGCCAAGTTAACCTCAGTCTTCATATTGATGACTCCTACGTCCAGAAGGAAGATGGGGCCTTCCAGGCTGGATATGCCATCCCTGATCAACATAAATCAGATCAGGTCACCAAGTTAATTGCTCTAGGTATAAGAGCAGAGGGAACAAAGGTTAATATTTATACCAATAGCCACTATGACTTTGGGGTGGTACACGATTTTGGTATGTCCTGAAACACAGAAGATTCATGACAGCAGCTGGTACTCCAGTCAAAAATGGGCTCCAAATAGCAGAACTTCTGGAGGCATTGTTAATACTCCATCATATCATTATAGTTAAAATTGAGGGATGAAGCACAAATAAAATCAGATGAGGCTTGGGGAACTAAACTAGTAGGTAAATATGCCAAATTACCAGTATCTTCTACAACCACCCAAGAAATTGAAGCAATTTCCAAGCCTTGGACTATGCTCCTAGATCCCACATCAAGGCTCTAAACCCCTGGTGGGATTTTCACCATCCCTGAGAGAGAGAACTTCTTTAGGATGACTCCTAAGGAAATTGTGAAAGAGATATTCATAAACTAACAGCCTCAGACTCAGAAAGAATTGGATGGAGGAAATTTGGATGATCTATCCACTCAGATGGACTTTGAAAACACCAAGAAAACTGCCTGAGAGTTTTGAGAGTAAAGTCTACTTCTCAAGCCATTGTCTATGGTTTACACAACATGACTAACCATGTAAAGGATAAAATGCAGTATATAATAGACAAACAGTGGTTTGGACCCTTTAGTTTTATTTGGACCAAGCAGTTGCCATTTGCTTCATTCACCAGAAACATAATCCGGGAAAAACTGTGAAAGTGGGGGCAAGGAAAGGAAGTGGCTCTCCCAGACATTTCCTTCACTGACAAATAGGCTGTATTTTATCCAGTTACCAAAAGCAAAAGGCTACCACTATGTACACACTCTAATTTGCATGTTTTCTTTTTTTATTATGTTATGTTAATCACCATACAGTACATCATTAGTTTTTGATGTAGTGTTCCATGATTCATTGTTTGCGTATAACACCCAGTGCTCCATGCAATACATGCCCTCCTTAATACCTATCACCGGGCTAACCCATCCACCCACCCCCCTCCCCTCTAAAACCCTCAGTTTGGTTCTCGAAGTCCATAGTTTCTCATGGTTCCTCTCCCCTCCCCCCTGACTTCCCCCTCTTCATTTTTCCTTCCTACTATCTTCTTCTTTTCTTTTTGCTGAGTGTTGAGAGTGGTCTGGTAGATATCCAGTTCAATTCAGGGGACCAATTGTAATAGGGTCCCCTACTCTTCCACCATCTTTTCCTCCTCCCTTGTCTTCTCATTTCATCTAGGTTTCTATCTTTTGTGTGTTATGAAAACTTGTCATGTTTCATGTTCTTGAGAGTAATGCTATATTAAGAAGGGGTCATACACTCTCTAGAGCCTGGCACTTCAGGATGTGTTTCTGGTGTATGCTGTGTGCACTCTGCTGCTGTGTTTTGGCTGCTCTTTCCCACAAGTCAGTCTTCTGCAGAATTCCTCCTTGCTTGCAGTGTGGAGTGTTTGGACCTTTAACTAGGTGTGCTTTGATTTGTTTGTTAAAATAAGCCTGGTAAAAGAACAGAAAAGCATGATCCAAAAGAGATAAAAAGGAAAGGAACAAAACAAACAAACAAACAAACAAACACAAGCAAACAGACAAACAAAAACCTACAAGCCTGATTCTAAAGAAAAAGAAAGAAAGAAAAAACAAAAACCCCGGTCTTATTTTCACCAGAACTGAAGCTGATGCTTTTGATCACTCTATGATCAGTAGACTTGATGTATGTGGTGGGCCTATGCTGATCCTCTGAGGGAGAGGCCCACTGGGCTGGCTTACAGTGAGACCCACCCTATTAAAGATGTCCCTGCAGGGCAGGGGGGTGGGGAAGGATGGGGTTTGTTGTAAATCCCTCCAGCCTCCACTGGAAGTGTTGTGTTCCTAATGGGGAGCAGGGAGGAAGATGGTGTCACCCTGCTCTCTCGTCCCCAGGGAGGGGATCTCACAACCACTTCTGTTCAGGAAGCCTTCACAGAAAAACAATCTCCCCTCTTGTGTCCCAGACTTCTGTCAGTTCTTTGCCCTTGTCCTGCCTGTTCCTGGGACTCTGGCATGACTGGCACCACAGTTCGGTGTTTTATCTCTGGCACATGGCTGGTATACAAAACCCCAAATCTTAAAGAACCCGGCAAGGTGTGGACATGCTCACCTCCTCCAGAGGATAGCTTCACAGTGCTGTGTCAGGTGTTGTATTGTCACAGAAAAGCAGTCTCATAGCTGTGCAGGTGCTTAGAGTGCATGGTGAAGTGCAGCAAAAAAGCTGCCACCAGGTTATCTGCCCTTTGCCCACACTTCTATCCCTTGCTGATGAACGGCTGTTCAATGGTGCCCAGTGGGTCTTTTCTCCTTGGAGAGGAAGTACACCCTCTTCCAAATGTACTCCTGGAAGGGGAATGCTCTCGTCCAGTGTGACTCAAGGGCTCCCTACCCCACACTGTCCACTGTCCACTCCTGGGCCTCCACCTCCCTCTCTCCAGGAGCACCACAGCCCACCAGGCTTGACTCCAGCAAATGGCACGGGTTTCTAAAACCTCAGAATTTGAGCTCCATGGTTTGTAAAAACTTACAATAGTCAGTTCCTCTCGATTCTCCAGTAAATGACTTTGGGGGAGTGTTTTTCTTGTGCAAACCCAATGTGCTGCTCTCTCCCCCTTTCTCTTTCTCTCTGTCCTCTCTCCATGAAAAGTGTTCCCTCCCCTCTGTGGTATGTTCTCTCCCTCTAATTGTACAGATTGTTCTCTCAATCCTCAGATCAATTTCCTAAGTGTTCAAAATGATTTGATATTGATCTAGCTGTGTTCAAGGGATGAGACAAGCCCAGGGTCCCCTACTACTCTGACATCTTAACTCCCTCCCCCTTCCTAACTCCTTTGATGTGGCTTTTTCTCTCCCTTTAGTTGTGGAGTTTGTTCTGTCAGTTTTCAGGTTGATTTTTGGGGTACTTAGAATGATTTCATAGTTACCTAGTTGTGTTCATGGAATGAAACAAAGTATATGGTCCTCCTACCTTGCCACCATCTTTTCTTCAATGCAATTTTTTTTACATTTTTTGCACAAATTAGCAACTAAATAAGGTAAAGGACATATCTTTAAAGCAAATATATTTTGTTTACCAAAAGTTCACTAAAGTGTCATTTTTCTTTTTTAATTTCACTGCAAACTGGCAAAAACTTTGTCATGCTGGTGTATAAGACTAATTACAAAAGACAAAGACAAAGACAAACTAGTGTTTGGAAGCAGTGGCATAATATTCATTCACTCAGCAGTAGATAGTGTGTGTGTGTATATATATATATATATATATATACACATATATATATATATATATATATCCTGATACTTTTATGGTAGGCACAAGGTAAACAAGACAAATACAGTCCTTGTACTCCTGGACCTGATATTCTAGTAAGGTAAATAGACAATAAACAAGTCAACAAATAAATCCAGAAATATATCCAGGATAATATTATGGTTATGATCAGTACAATGAAAAAAATGAATAGAGAACATTAAGGAAATAAAAAGTGTTGGAGGCAGGATTTCAGCAAAATGGTGAAGTAGACAGCTCCAACCTGTTATCCTCCTACAGAAATAGCGAACTCCAAGCAGAAACTGACAGAACCAGATTCATCAGAACTCTCGAAAGCAGTCAAAGGTTTATAATAACCGAGGGACTGCTGAATCAAGAAAAAGGCAACCCCAAAAATATTAAGAAAGCTTTGTGGTATTTTCACTTTTCTTGCCCTACACCATCTCCAGTGCAGTGGTGGTCTTAAACAAGTAAGCCCACATTCCCATATGGGACCTGGATGATGGATCAGGAAGGGAACAGAAAAGACCATATGTGCAAATTATTGTGTATGTATATTCTAACCTGCCTGGGGACTACCTGAAAGACACAAGGCACTCATCTCAGTTCCATCTAACTCAGAACTCAAGCTATAAAAGCAGTAGACACTGTTAAAAATCAATGCAAACAAAAATAGCAACATGCAGATGCCTGGAGTAAAGGATTATGGCTAGAACATAAAATAGAACATCCCAGACATGGGAGAAAACGCTGGTGAACGTTTCCTTGATAAATTAGGACATTCAAAAGAAGTCATGTATATGGGAGAATTTAGAAAGATAAATACATACCTCATGCAAGAAACATGCTCAGTAAAGTCTTGAGAAGAACGTAAATTTTCACAACAGTCTGATATCTAGGTTCAGTGAAAGCCTGGTTGAGTATTGAAGGAGTGCCCTAGAAAAAAGTGATTCTGCAAAGATGAGGAAGTGGAGCTTTTGTTTGTTTGATTGGTTTAGTTTTGGAGTTTTGTGGGGTTTTTTTCCAAGGAAAACTATAAAAACACTACCTGAACACAAACTAAGAAACAGGGACTTGCATGAATACAGTCTTTGCAAAAAGAAATAGTTTGGGAAAATCACTAAATAAATGGACTACTATAGCCTTCAAAAATATAAAATAAGATAAACAGCAAATCCAGGGATTGGGAGAGAATCTAATTTACAGAATTAATATTTTATGATATTTAAATGTACAGTTTTCAAACAAAAATCATAATGTACACAAAGAAACAAAAAAGTATGTCCCATTCAAAGGAACAGAATTAATTGACATAAGCCATCTCTAAGGAAGCACAGGCATCAGATTTATTAGCCATATAGTTTAAAGACTGTATTTATTTATTTGTCAGAGAGAGAGAGGGACAGAGAGAGCACAAGCAGGGGGAGTGGCAGGCAGAGGGAGAAGCAGGCCCCCCCGCTGAGCAAAGAGCCCAATGTGGGACTCGATCTCAGGACCTTGGGATCATGACCTGAGCCAAAGGCAGACACTTAACTGACTGAGGCACCCAGGCATCCCTCGCCAAATACTTTAAAACAACTGTCTTAAATATGTTTAGAGAACTGAAGAAAAATTATAGGAAATCAGGAAAATTATATATGAGTAAAAATGAGCATATCAATAAAAAGATAGAAAGTATAAAAAGAAAACAGAAATTTTGGAGCCAAATGTATACTAACTAAAATGAAAAATTCACTAGAGGTATTAAACAGCAGATCCAAGCAAGCAGAAGAATCAGTGAACTTGAAGATAAGACAATTGAAATTATTGAGTCTGAAAAGTAGAAAAGAAAAAGAATAAGGAAGATGAACAAATCTTACAGGACCCATAGTACACCATCAATCTGATTTACATAGACATTATAGGAATCCCAGAAGAAGAGAGAAAGAAAGTATACTTGAAGGAATGATGACCAGAAACTTCCCAAACATCAGGAAAGACATGAATCTATGAATCCAAGAAGCTCTAACTCCAATAGGACCCAACCAAAGATATCCACACCAAAGCACATTATAATCAAATTGTTGAAAGACAAAGACAGAGAATCTTGAAAGCAGTAAGACCAGTCACATAAAATGCATTCTCAAAAGATTAACAGCTGATTTCTCAACAGAACCTATGGAGACCAAAACAAGTAATACATGAATTCAGCAATTCACAGGATATAAAATCAATGCTTACAAGTCAGTTGCATTTTGATACACTAATAATGAGGCAGAAGAAAGAGAAGTCAAGGAATTGATCAATTTACAATTGTACCAAAAACTGTAAGATACCTAGGAAAAAAACTAACCAAAGAGGTAAAGGATCTGTACTCTGAAAACTATGGAACACTTATGGAAGAAATTTAGGAAGACACAAAGAAATGGGAAAACATTCCATGCTCTTGGATTAGAAGAACAAATATTGCTAAAATGTCTATGCTACCCAAAGCAATCTACACATTCAATGCAATCCCTATCAAAATACCATCAGCATTTTTCACAGAACTGGAACAAACAATCCTAAAATTTGTGTGAATCAGAAAAGACCCCGAATAGCCAAAAGATTATTGAAAAAGAAAACCAAAGCTGGTGGCATCACAATCCAGGCTTCAAGGTCTATTACAAAGCTGTAACATCAAGACAGCATGGTACTGGCACAAAAACAGACACATAGATCAATGGAACACAATAGAGAACCCAGAAATGGACCCTCAACTCTATGGTCAACTAATATTTGACAAAGCAGGAAAGAATATCCAGTGGAAAAAGGACAGTCTCTTCAACAAACGTTGGGAAAATTGGACAGCCACATGCAGAAGAATGAAACTGGACCACTTTCTTACACCACACACAAAAATAGACTCAAAATGGATGAAAGACCTAAATGTGAGACAGGAATCCATCGAAATCCTAGAGGAGAACACAGGCAGCAACCTCTTTGACCTCAGCCGCAGCAACTTCTTGATAGGCACATCTCCAAAGGCAAAAGAAACAAAAGCAAAAATGAACTAGTGGGACTTCATCAAGATAAGCTTCTGCACAGCAAAGGAAACAGTCAACAAAACTAAAAGACAACCTAGGGAATGGGAGAAGATATTTGCAAATGACATATCTGATAAAAGGCTAGTATCTAAAACCTATAAAGAACTTATTGAACTCAACATCCAAAAAACAAAAAGTCCAGTCAGGAAATGGGCAGAAGAGATGAACAGACATTTCCCCAAAGAAGACATACAAATGGCCAACAGACACATGAAAAAAAATGCTTACCATCACTCAGCATCAGGGAAATACAAATCAAACCCACAATGAGATACAACCACACACCCGTCAGAATGGCTAAAAAATTTTTTTAAGATTTTTTTATTTTATTTTTTTGACAAACAGAGACAGCGAGAGAGGGAACACAAGCAGGGGGAGTGGAAGAGGGAGAAGCAGGCTTCCCACAGAGCAGGGAGCCCAATGCGGGACTTGATCCCAGGACCCTGGGATCATGGCCTGAGCCGAAGGCAGACATTTAATGACTGAGCCACCCAGGAGCCCCCAGAATGGCTAAAATTAACACAGGAAACAACAGATGTTGGCAAGGATATGGAGAAAGGGGAACCCTCTTACACTGCTGGTAGGAATGCAAAGTGGTGCAGCCACTCTGGAAAACAGTATGGAGGTCCCTCAGAAAGTTAAAAATAGAGCTACCCTATGACCCAACAATTGCACTTCTAGGTATTTATCCAAAAGATACAGAAATAGTGATTTGAAGGAGCACATGCACTCCAGTGTTTATAGCAACAATATCCACAATAACCAAACTATGGAAAGAGCCCAGATGTCCATTGACAGATGAATGGATAAAGATGTGGTATATTTAGATATACAATGGAATATTACTCAGCTATCAGAAAGAATGAAATCTTGCCATTTGCAAGGACATGGATGGAACTAGAAGGTATTATGTTAAGTGAAATAAGTCAGTCAGAGAAAGACAAATACCATATGATTTCACTCATATGTGGAATTTAAGAAACAAAACAGATGAATATAGGGGAATGGAAGGAAAAATAAAATAAAATGAAAACAGAGAGGGAGACAAACCAAAAGAGACACTGAACTCTAGGAAAAAACTGAGGGTTGCTGGAGGGGAGGTGGAGGGGAGAAGGGATAACTGGGTGATGGGCATTAAGAAGGGCACTTGATGTAATGAGCACTGGGTGTTATATGCAACTGATGAATCACTAAATTCTACCCCTAGAATTTATTTAGTAATAAAGTATATATTAACTAAATTGAATTTAAATTTTAAAAAAAAACTGTTACAAGAGGCAAAGAAGGACAATATATATTGGTTAAAAAATAAATTTATCAAGAAGATATAATAAGAGGGATTCTGGGAAGGTAGCAGAGTGGGATGACCCTAAGCTCACCACACCTAGATAACAGCCATATCAGTGCAGCTAACACAGAAAATGACCCAAAGCCTGGCTGAATAGATTCTTCATGGTTAATCATAGAGAAGAGGCCACAGTGAAAATGGTAGGAAGAGCAGAGTCCCAGTTGGGAATCAAACTACAGGTGAGACTAGCCACAAATGGGAGAGACACCACAAGCATGGAGAAGGGAGAATTACAGACCCCACACCAGGAACCCCAGACATGATGGCCCTGCACTGGGAAGACAAGTCCCCATAACATTTGTCTTTGAAAACTAGAGGGGTTTAACATCGTGATTTTTAGTCAGTGGAGCATAAACCAGGAACATTAAATATCAGCAGGTTTGGCCCTGGGAGAGCCAGAGGGCAATATGGAACTGAGTCTCCCAACCTAAAGAGGTGGGATAACATACATCCCTGCTGAGATACAGCATAGAAGCAGCAGTTTGAAAAGCACCTGGGGCACATGGGAATGATATTTATTTACTAATCTCATAACATGCACTGGAGGGGCAGGGATCTTTAGGAAATTTCTCCAAGAACAAAAGAGCTGGAGGGTGTCATTTCTCCTCCTCCCCCCAGCCTAGATACCGGAACACTATGGTAACCACCACAAACATTTTAAATATACCTTGCTAATACAGCACACCTTGCTCCCGTGTTTTCCTGCTGACTCTCCCCATCCAATCCACCCCACTCAGCAGGAGTCCCTCAAAAGCTTCATTCTGTAAGCGGCCCCAATAGTGATCAGTACCCTGATTCCAAGACCAGACACAGACACTACAAAAAAGAAACTACAGGCCAATATCCCTGATAAACATATATGCAAAACTCACCAACATATATGCAAATATTAGCATACCAAATCCAACAATGCATTTAAAAAATCATTCACCATGTTCAAGAGAGATTTATTTCAGGGATGCAAGTGTGGTTCAATATTCACAAATGAATCAATATGATACATCACATTAATGAGAGAAAGGATTTTAAAATGTGATCATTTCAATATATGGGGGAAAAAAGCATTTGATGATGTACAACATCCATTCATGATAAATACTCTCAACAAAGTAGATTTCAAGGGAACATTTCTCAACATAGTAAAGGCCACTGATGAAAAACCAATAGCTAACATCATACTCAATGGTGAAAAACTCAGAGTTTTTCCTCTAAGATCAGAAACAAGACAAGGATTTCCACTCTTAACACTCTTATTTAACCTAGTACTAGAAGTCCTAGCCACAGCAATTAGAGAAGAAAAAGAAATAAAAGTCATCCAAATTTGTAAGGAAGAAATAAAATGGTCACTATTTACAGATGACATGATTCTCTATATAGAAAACCTGACAGACTCCATCAAAAATCTACTAGAACTAATAAATGAATTCAGTAAAGTCACAGGACACATGGTCATACATACTCAACATACAGAAATCCCTTGCATTTCTATACACTAATAATAAAGCAGAGGAAAGAGAAATTAAAACAATCCCATTTACAATTGCACCAAAATAATAAATAACTAAGAATAAACTTAACCAAGGAGGTGAAATACCTATACTCTGAAAAATATAAAACAGTGATGAAAGAAATTGAAGATGGCACAAATGGAAGAATAGTCCATGTTCATGGATTGGGAAAACACATATTGTTAAAATTTCCATACTATCCAAAGCAATCTACAGATGTAATGTAATCTCTGTCAAATACAAACAGCATTTCTCACATAACTAGAACAAATAATTCTAAAATTTGTATGGAATCACAGAAGACCCTGAAAATACAAAGCAATCTTGAAAAGGAACATAACTGGAGATATCACAATCCAAGTTTCAAGACATACTACAAAGCAGTAGTAATCAAAACAGTATAGTACTGGCACAAAAACAGACACATAGATCAATGGAACAGAAGACAGAGCACAGAAACCAACCCATGCTTTTATCTATGACAAAAGAGGCAACAATATACAAAGGGAAAAAGACAGTCTCTTCAGCAAATTGTGCTGGGAAATCTGGACAAGTACAGAAAAAAGAATGAAAATGGACCACTTTATTACACCATACACAAAATATACCTAAAATGGATTAAATACCTAAATGTGAGAACTGAAACCATAAAATCCCTAGAAGAAAACAGGAAATTGACATAAGCCATAAAAAATTTTTCTAAATATGTTCCCTTTGGCAAGGGACACAAAAGCAAAATTAAACCATTGGGACTACACCAAAATTAAACGATTTTGCACAGTAAAGGAAAACATCAACAAAACAGAAAGAAAACCTACTGAATGGGAGAAGATATTTGTGAATGATATATCTGATAAGGGATTACTATACAAAATATATAAAGAATGGATACAACTCAACACCAAGAAAAAAAATAATCCAATTAAAAATGGGCAAAGGCATGAAAAGACATTTTTCCAAAGAAGACATGCAGATAACCAACAGACACATGAAAAGATGCTCAATATCACTCATCATCAGGGAAATGCAAATCAAAACCACAATACAACACCTCACACCCCTCAGAATGGCTAAAACAAAAAAACAGGAAATAATGAGTTTTGGTGAGGATGTCAAGGAAAAGGAACCCTCAGGCACTATTGGTTGGAATGCAAGCTGGTGCAGTCATTGTGAAAAACATCATGGAAGTTCCTTAAAAAATTAAAAAGAGAATTACCATAGGACCTAGTAATTCCACTGCTGAGTGATTACTCAAAGAAAACAAAAACTTAACTCAAAGATATATACACCCCTATGTATATTGCAGCATTATTTACAATACCCAATATATGGAACTACCTGAGTGTCCATCCATAGGTAAATGGATATCACATCTTCTTTATATCTATACCTATATCTATATCTATCTATAAATATCTATATCTATCTATATCTATCTATATCTATCTATATCTATGTATCTTGCATCTTGCTTACACCAAAGCCCACCCTGCCACACTCCATTGGAACCATGCTTCCCAGTCACACTTCCTTCATTCCCAGTAATTTCCACTGAAATATATATATATATATCAAATATATATATATATATATATATATGGACTAATATATATATATATATATATATTTGATATATATATTTGCCTCAATCCCAGTGCAGTGGGCTCCCTCCCCAAAAATATACATATATATATATATTTCAGTGGAAATTACTGGGAATGAAGGAAGTGTGACTGGGAAGCATGGTTCCCAGTGGAGTGGGAAGAAGAAGAGAGGGAGAAGGGGGCAGAAATTTTATTTCAGGAAATAATAACTGAAAAGTTCCTGTATCTGGGCAAGGAAACAGATATCCATATATATATATATAATTGAATTTTTAAAAATAAATTAAAAATTTTAAAGAGGATATACAAAGGGGAAAAGACTGTTTCTTCAATAAATAGTGCTGGAAAAACTGACAGCTACATACAAAAAATGAAACTTGGAAGGTTGGAAGATGGAAGCAGAGTATAAGGACCCTAGACTCACTTCATCACAGAAATACAACTAGATAACTATCAAATCATCATAAATACCCCCAAGACATTGACTTGAAAATGGGCAGAACAAAGTCCACAACTAAAGGTAGAGAAGAGGCCACATTGAGGAAGGTAGGAAGTGTGGAGACATGGTTTGGGAGAGAAAGGGATCATGGCCACTGCAGAGGGTTGAGAGCCATGGTCAAAGACAAGGGCAAGAGACAGACGATCACATAGGGGAGCTCATCGGAAAAATAAATCCCTGCAGAAATTGGCTTGGAAAGTAAGAGGGGTCAAATTTCATGAGTTCTTACAACCAGTGGGGATAAAAGCCTGGACTTTTAAAGGTCAGCAGGCTTGGTGTGTTAAGAGCCCAGAGGGCATTTTACTGCTTTTAAACAGAAGGTAGTCAAACAGCCCAGACATACAGAGTGGAAACAGTGATCAATAAAGCGCCTGGGGCACACAGTGGGCAGGTTATTTGCTCACCTCAGGGCACATCCCAGACAGACAGCATTCATGGAGAGACACCTCCAAGAACAGATGAACTGGCCTGCACCATTTCCCTCCCCAACTGCTCAAGGCCACCTGCGGGAACCAGCGCAGTGCTGACAATCCTTACCTAACATGCTTACACCAAGCTCCACCACTCCACACTCAGGTGGAACCACCCTTCTCAGTCACGATTGCCTCAATCCCAGTGCAGTGGGCTCCCTCCCCCAAGAATATTACCCAAACTGCTGCTAATGCTGCATCTCCTGATGGAGTTTTGGGGAGCCTCGTTTCCAGCAGTGGTGGTGACAGGTCACATTTCACAAACAGACCACAGCACACCTAATTAAAAGGTCTTACATTCAGGCCAGGGACCAAACACTGGTCACAACAGGCTGAGTACCTCTGCTGACAACAGGCCTGAAGGATAGAGTGGGCAGGACAAAATGGCAGAACACACACAGCACTTATTGGAGACACTGCTGGAAGTGCCAGGCCCTGGGGAACAGGGGACACCACACAGCAGTGCACTACAAGAACTCTTCTTCATAAGACCATTACCCTCAGGAACAGGAGATGTAGCTTACTTTCCTAACACAGCGAAACAGAGAGACTTAGACAAAATGAGAAGACAGAGAAATATACCCCAAATTAAAGAACAGGACAGGGACACAGCCAGAGATCTAAGTGAAACATATATAAATAACATGCCTGAGAGAGAATTTAAAGTAATGATGACAAAAATACTCCCTGGAGTTGAGAAAAGAATAGAAGACATCAGGGAGGCCCTTAGCATAGAGGTAAGGAATAACATAGCAGAGACAAAGGGCTCAATAAACAAAATGAGAAAACACTTGATGGAATGAACAGCAGGCTGGAAGAAGCAGAAGACAAATTAATGATGTAGAAGACAAAGTAATGGAAGGGAATAAGTAGGAAAAAATAGAAAAAATAATTATGCAAAATGAAAATAGTCTTAGGGAGCATGGTGACTCCATCAAACATAATAATATTCATAATATAGGCGTCCCAGAAGAAGAAGAGAGGGAGAAGGGGGCAGAAATTTTATTTCAGGAAATAATAACTGAAAAGTTCCTGAATCTGGGCAGGGAAACAGATATCCAAATCCAGCACTCACAGAGAATCCCCAAGAAAATCAACAAAACCAGACATACACCAAGACATATTGTAATTAAATTGGCAAAATAGAGTGATGAAGAAAAAACATGAAAAGCAGCAAGACCAAGGAACACAGTAACACACAAGAGAAAACCCATAAGGCTAGCAGGGGATTTTTCAGCAGAAACTTTGCAAGCCAGAATGATATATTGAAAGTGCTGAGTGGGGAAAATCTGCAGCTAAGAAAACTCTATCCAGCAAGGCTATAAGTCAGAATAGAAGGAGAGATAAAGAGTTTCCCAGACAAATAAAAACTAAAGGAATTAATGACAATTAAATCAGCCCTGAAAGAAATATTAAACGGGACAATTTGAATGCAAAGGAGAGCAAAGGTGACAGTATAAAGGTAGGACAACACAAAAGCAGTAAAGATCAATATTTCTGTGGGAAATTAGTAAAGGAACTCACAAAAAAAGACCTAAAACGTGAGGAGGACAAGAGTAAAGAATGGGTTCAAACTTAAATGACCATCAACTTAATATAGACTGCTATATGCAGAAAAGGTTCTATCCAAAACCTAATGGTAACCATGTATTAAAAACAGCTGATAAATATGCAAAGAATAAAGAGAATGAAATCCAAATATATCACTAAAGAAAATCAGCAAACCATGAAAAAGAGAAGGACAAGAAAGGATTAGAGAAAGTCTTCAGAAACAACTGCAAAACAAATAATAAAATGACAATAAATGCTTACAATAATTACTTTGAATGAAAATTAACTAAATGCTTGAATCAAAAGACATGAAGTGACAGAATGGTTAAAAAACAATACCCATCTATATACTGCCTAAAGAGATTCATTTTAGACATAAAGATACCAGATGCAGATGGAAAGTAAGGGGACAGAGAAATACCTATCATGAAAATGGATGTCAAAAGAAAGCTAGAGTAGCAATAATTATATATGACAAGTAGAATTTAAAACAAAGTCTTAAAAAAAGACAACGAAAAACCACAATAATGAGGGGATGATCCAACAAGAAAATATAACAATTGCAAGTATATATGCACAAAAAATAGGAACATTAAAATGCATAAACAGTTGGGGCGCCTGGGTGGCTCAGTCGTTAAGCGTCTGCCTTCGGCTCAGGTCATGATTCCAGGTCCTGGGATTGAGCCCCACATCGGGCTCCCTGCTCCACGGGAAGCCTGCTTCTCCCTCTCCCACTCCCCCTGCTTGTGTTCCCTCTCTCACTGTGTCTCTCTCTCTGTCAAATAAATAAATAAAATCTTTAAAAAAAAATACATAAACAGTTAATAACAAACATAAGAGATTTAATCAATGATACAATAATACTATGGGGCCTTATCACCCTACTTATGTCAATAGAGATCACCTAAACAGAAAATCAACAAGGAAACAATGGCTTTGAATGAGACAATGGAACAGATAGATTTAACAGGTATATTCAGAACATTCCATCCTAAAACAAAAGAAAACACATTCTTTTCCAGGGCACATGGAAGATTCTCTAAAATATAACACATATTAGCCTACAAAACAAGCCTCAACAAATTCAAGAATGACAAAGTCAAACCATGCATCTTTTCTGAAAACAATACTATGAAACTAGAAATAAACCACAAGAAAACAACAGGAAAGACTACAAATACATGGAGGTTACATAATATACTACTAAACAATGAATGAGTCAACCAGTAAATAAAAGAAGAAATTTAAGAAGTACTTGGAAACTAATGAAAATGAAATACAATGGCGCAAAACCTCTAGAATGCAGCAAAAGCAGTTCTAGTAGGGAAGTTTATAGCAATGCCAGATTTATCAAAAAAAGTGAAATGACTCAAATACATAAAAACACAAATGAGAGAGAAGAAATAACATCAAACACCTCAGAAATACAAACAGTTATAAGAGAATAATATGAAAAACTATATGCTAACAAATTGGACAACCTAGAAGAAATAGATAAATTCCAAGAAACATATAAACTACCAAAACTGAAAAGGGAAGAAATCAAAAACTTGAATAGACCAATAACCAGCAAAGAAATTGAACCAGTAATCAAAAATCTCCCAACAAATGAAAGTCCAGGGCCAGATGGCTTCACAGGGGAATTCTACCAAACATTTAAATAATAGTTAAAACTTATTCTTTTCAAACAATTCCAAAAAATAGAACAGGAAGAGAAACTTCCAAATTAATAGTATGAGGCCAGTGTTACCGTGATACCAAAACCAGATAAAGACATGCCACACAAAAAAAGAACTACAGGAAAATATCTCTGATGAACACAGATGCAAGTATCCTCAATAAAATAGTAGCACACTGAACACAACAATACATTAATAAAACCATTCACAACAGTCAAGTGGGATTTATTTCTGGGTTACAAGTGTGATGTAATATTTGCAAATCAATCAACATGATACATCACATCAATAAGAAAAAGGATAAAAATGATATGATCATTTCAATAGTTGTAGAGAAAGCATTTGATAAAGTACAACATCCATTCATGATATGAACTGTCAACAAAGTAGTTTGAGAAGGAACACCTCAACATAATAAAGGCCATTTATGAAACATCTGCAACTAAATCATCCTTAATGGGGAAAACCTTAAAGCTTTTCCCCTAAGGTCAGGAACAATACAAGGATGTTCACTCTCACCACTTCTATTCAAGATAGTACTGAAATTCCTAGCCATACCAATCAGACAACAAATGGAAATATAAGGCATCCAAATCAGTAAGGAAGAAGTAAAACTCTCACTATTTACAGATAAATGATAGTATACATAGAAAACCCAAAAGACTCCACAAAAAATTTGCTAGAATTCATATGTGAATTCAGTAAAGTTTTAGGATACAAAATCAATGTACAGAAATCTGTTGCATTTCTCTACAGCAATAATAAAGCAGCAGAAAGAGAAATTAAGAAAACAATCCCTTTTATAACTGCACCAAAAATAATAAGATACCTAGGAATAAGCCTAACCAACGACATAAAAGACCTATACCATGAAAAGTATAAAACACTGATGAAAAATTGAAGACAGGGTAGGAGTTAATATGGCAGAGTATTAGAGGGACACTAAGCTTATCTCATTCCTCGAATACAGCTAGATAGTTATCAAACCATTCTGAACACTTGAGAAATCAATCAGAGTTCTGAGAGAACAAAAACTTCAAGTCTACAAGTAGAAAAGCGACCACTTTTTGGAAGGTAAGAGGTACGGGTACTTGAATTCAGGGAGATATAGCTGTGGATATGGTGGTGGGTAGGGAGCCTACTTATGGAGGCTACCAGAAAGTATGATAAGCAGGAGAGTGAAAAATCGGAACTTTTAGAAGTCTGTTACCATGAGAGATGTGCCTGGCTTACAGGGGCTTAGGTGGTAAAGCAGGGCAGAATCCCAGGAGTGACACCATGGCTTGAGGATCCCCTGGGTTGCAAGAAGAATGGGTGGAACCTAAGTGCTGCACTGTTTCCATGCATAGGAGCATGGAAACCAGTTGAGAACAGTGAGTCTAAGTGCTGGCTTTCTGCTGTTTTGCCATAAACTGTGAACTACTGCACAGCCATGTGGCCACTTTCCTGAGATGGCCCAGCAATTGGGATAACGTGGGGAGGCACTCACCAGGAGGAACAGGATGGGTCACACCACGGGAATCCCCAAAATTTGGAGTTTTGAAACTCAGTTGGGAGCCTGAGATAAAAACCTTGGACACAGGCAGGGTGAATGTAGGGTTCTGATGGAAATGGGGGACACAAGAGTGATTGCTCTTCTGTGAGGGCTCACTGAAGAGTGGGGGGGGGGGTTCAAAATCTCAGTTCCAAGACTAGAGAGCAGGATGCCGCCATATTCATCCCATCCATCAGTGCTGAAAGACTCCCAGGAGCAAAAGAGTGCCACCTAGTGGAGTCCAGACCCACTTACACCAAGCGCCTGCTCCCCGCACCCTGGAGGCACATTTCTAATAGGGCAAGTCTACCTGAGAATCAGCACAACAGGCCACTCCCCCAGAAGAAAAGCACAAACAACTCCCTCCCACAAAGGTTACTGATAATACAGGGCTGCAAAGCTTCAGCTCTAGGGTAAAATCATATCTAAGTTCTTTTGTACTTTTATTCTTTATTTTTTATTATTTTTCATTTATTTTCTTATTTTTTCAATTATTTTTTATTTTTTATTATTATTTTTTTCTAATTTAAATATATATATATATATTCTTTTGTTTACTTTCATTGTATTTTTTTTCTCTCTCTCATTCTGGGATATAGATTCTTTTAACAAGTCAACCAAAACACACCCAAGATCTAGGGTTTTTTTTCTTTTCCTTTTTGTTATTTTGGTTTTATTTTTACTTTTTCTTTCTTTTTTTTCTTCTCTGGAAAAAATGACAACATGGAGAAATTCACCCCAAAAGAGAGAACAGGAAATAATACTCACAGCCAGGGATTTACCCAATACAGACATAAGTAAGATATCTGAACTGGATTTTAACACAATGATTATAGGACAGGAGTCCAATATGGTGGAGGAGTAGAAGACCTTAATTTCATCTGGTCCCAGGAATTCAGCTAGATAGCTATCAAATCATTCTGAACACCTGTGAACTCAACCAGAGATTGAAGAATAGAATATGTGCAACTCTACGAATAGAAAAGCGACAACTTTCTGCAAGGTAGGAGGTGCAGAGAAGTGAATCCAAGGCAATATTTGGGAAGATACACTGTGGGGGTACAGAGCCTCCATCAGCCAGCTACTGGCAAGTGATATAGCAGCAGAGCACAAACATGGAACTTTTAGAAGTCTGTTCCAGTGAGGGATGTCACTCAAGCTGCTAAGCAGGGATGGAACCCTAGGTGGGACAGTGTGGTCTTAGGATCCTCAGGGTCACAGGAAGATGGAGGATACCTGAGTGTGGCAGAGCTCCCAGGCATTGGAGCATGGAAGGCGGCTGCAATCTGTGAGCCCAGGAGTGGGCTCTCAGCTCACTGTTGCCATAAACCACAAACAGTGGCACAGTTGGGTGACTGCTCTCTGAGCAGGGGCCCAAAAAGCAGCAGAACCCCTGGGAGGAGCAGAGCAAGAGCACGCCACAGGAGTATGCAGGATTTGGAGACTTGAAATGGGTAGAATGAGATAGATGCACTGGGTAACAGGCTAAGGGAGCATGGAGTGCAGCTGGAGACCAGGGAGACAAGAGTGATTGACTGCATTTCTCTGAGGGCTCACTGAGGAGTGGGGCCCTGAGCTTTTAGCTCTGGGGCCAGAGGTTGGGAGGTTGCCATTTTCATTCTAATCCTCTAAAGCTGCGTGGAAAGCCTTCAGGGAACAAAAGCCACATAGAGCAAACTGGAGCAGATTACTTAGCCTGGTCCCCTGGCAAGGGTGGTACAATCCCACTTGGAGGAAAGACACTTGAAAATCAATGCAACAGGCCCCTCCCCCAGAAGATAAGCAAGAACATCCAGCCAAGACCAACTTCACCAATCAATGAGAACTGCAAAACTCCAGTGCTAGGGGAATACAACACATAGAACTCATGGCTTTTTCCCCATGATTCCTTAGTCTTTCAACTTTAATTTTTTAATTTTTTTTTTTAATTTTTAAAAATTTTTCTTCTTTCTTGGGCGCCTGGGTGGCTCAGTTGGTTAAGCCACTGCCTTCAGCTCAGGTCATGATTCCAGAGTCCCGGTATCAAGTCCCACATCGGGCTCCCTGCTCGGCGGGAAGTCTGCTTCTCCCTCTGACCCTACCACCTCCTGTGCTCTCTCTCTCACTCTCTCTCTCAAATACATAAATAAAATCTTAAAAAAAAATTTTTCTTCTTTCCTTTTTTAAACAACTTATTTTATCAAATCTTTTTAAAATCTTTTTTAATTTTCATTTTTAAAGTTACATTCTATCCCATCATTGTATTTAATCTTATTTTTGTATATATACAAGTTTTTTTTCTTTAAAACTTTGGGTTGCAGTTTCTTCTAACAGACCAAAATACACCCAAAATCTAGTGTATGACTCTGTGCTATTCACCCATCTGATCATATTCCTTTTTGGTTTGTTTGGTTGGTTTTTTGTGTTTTGTAAAAGTCTTTTTTAATTTTCATATTTACAGTTACATTATATCCTTTCAATGTATTTAATTTTGTTTTTCTTTCTTTCGAATTTTGAGATGTAGTTTCCTCTAACAAATTGACCAAATACACTCGAGATAATTTATTGCTCTGTTCTGTTCACCTGTCTGTTTATATCCCTTCCTATTTTAGTTGCTGTTGGTTTATTTTCCTTTCTCTTTGGTTTTTTCTTCTCTTTTAATTTCCATTTTTACACTTACATTCTATCCTTTCATTGTATTTAATTTTATTTTTGTACATATATAAGTTTTTCTTTCTTTACAATCTAGGGATCTAGTTTTCTAAAAAACAGACCAAAATACACACAGAACCGAGAGTATTGCTCTATTATGCTCACATATCTGATTATTTTCTCTACTTTTCTCTTTTCTTCTCTCTCTCTCTTTCTCCTTTTCCCAGTTGTGGGTACCTTCTGATTTGTTTAGTGTATATTTCTCTGGGGTCGTTCTTGCCATTTTACTATCTTGTTTTCTTGTTCATCTATTCTTCTCTGGACAGAATGGCAAGACGAAAAAACTCACCTCAAAAAAAGAGAACAAGATGCATTATGGACTGCTAGGGACCTAACCAATATGGACATTAGTAAGATGTCGGAATAATGATTATAACAATACTAGCTGGGCTTGAAAAACGCATAGAAGACGCTAGAGAATCCCTTTCTGGAGAAATAAAAGAACTAAAATCTAACCAAGTCATAATCAAAAAGGCTATTAATGAGATACAATAAAAAAAATGGAGGCTCTAACTGAAAGGAAAAATTAGGCAGAAGAGAGAATTAGTGATATAGAAGACCAAGCAATAGAGAATGAACAAGTTGAGAAAAAGAGACACAAACAAGTGGATCATGAGGGGAGAATTCGAGAGATAAGTGACACCATGAAGTGGAACAATATTAGAATAATTGGGATGCCATAAGAAAAGGAAAGAGAGAGGGGGGCAGAAGGTATATTGGAGCAAATTATAGCAGAAAACAACCCTAATCTGGGGAAGGAAGCAGGCATTCAATCTAGGAGAGAAAGAAACACCCTCAAAATCAATACAAATAGGTCTACACCCCAACATATAATAGTAAAACTTACAAATCCCAGAGACAAAGAGAAAATCCTGAAAGCAATTCAGGACAAGAGGTCTATAACCTACAAGGGTAGAAACATTAGATTGACAACAGACCTATGCACAGAGACCTGGCAGGCCAGAAAGGACTGGTATGATATATTCAGGGTGCTAAATGAGAAAAATTGCAGCCAAGAATACTCTGTCCAGCTAGGAGGTCATTCAAAATAGAAGGAGTGATAAAAAGCATCCAGGACAAACAGAAACTAAAAGAATTTATGATCACCAAACCAGCCCTACAAGAAATATTGAAAGGGGTCCTCTAAGCAAAGACAGAGCCTAAAAGTAACATAGACCAGAAAGGAATAAAGACAATATACAGTAACAGTTACTTCACAGGCAATACAATGGCACTAAATTCGTATCTTTCAATAGATACTCTGAATATAAATGGGCTAAATGTCCCAATCAAAAGACACAGCGTATCAGATTTGATAAAAAGCAAGACCCATTGATATGCTGTCTGCAAGAGAATCATTTTGGACCCAAAGACACTTACAGATTGAAAGTGAGGGGGTGGGAACGAATTTATCATGCTAATGGACATCAAAAGAAAGCTTGGAAGGCAATTCTTACATCAGACAAATAAGATTTTAAACCAAAGACTGTAATAAGAGATGAGTAAGGATACTATGTCATAATTAAAGGGTCTATCCAATAAGAAGATCTAAGAACTGTAAATATTTATGCCCCTAACATGGGAGCAGACAAAAATATAAGCCAATTAATAACATAAAAGAAACACATTGATAATAATACAACAGTAGTAGGGGATTTTAACACCTCCCTCACTGCAACAGACAGATCATCTAAGCAGAAGATCAAAAAGGAAATAAGAGTTTAGAATGACACACTGGACCAGATGGACTTCACAGATATATTCAGAGCATTCCATCCTAAAGCAACAGAACACACATTCTTCTTGAGTGCACATGGAACACTCTCCAGAATAGATCACATCCTGGGTCACAGATCAGATCTCAACGGGTACCAAAAGATTGGGGTCATTCCCTGCATATTTTTGGACCACAATGTCTTGAAACTGGAACTCAATCACAAGAGGAAATTTGGAAATAACTCAAATACATGGAGGCTAAAGAGTATCCTACTAAAGAATGAATGAGTCAACCAGGAAATTAAAAGAATTTTTAAAATTCATGGAAACAAATAAAAATGAAAACATGACAGTTCAAAACCTTTGGGATGCAGCAAAGGTGGTCCTAAAAGGGAAGTATATAGAATTACAAGCCTTTCTCAAAAAATAAGAAAGGTCTCAAATACACAACATAAACTTACATCTAAAGGATCTGGAGGAAGAAAAGCAAATAAAGCCTAAACCCAGCATGAGAAGAGAAATAATAAAGATTAGAGCCTGAATCAATGAAATAGAAACTAGAAGAAGAGTAGAACAGATCAATGAAATTAGGCACTGGTTCTTTGAAAGAATTAATAAGATTGATAAGCCCCAGGCCAGACTTATCAAAAAGAAAAGAGAAAGGACCCAAATTAATAAAATCATAAATGAAGGAGGAGAGCTCACAACCAACACCTAAGAAATACAAACAATTATAAGAATATATTATGAGCAACTATATGCCAACAAATTAGGCAATCTGGAAGAAATGGATGCATTCCTAGAGACGTAGAAACTACCAAAAGTGAACCAGGAAGATATAGAAAACTTGAACAGACCCATAATCAGCAAAGAAATTGAAGCAGTTACCAAAAATCTCCCAACAAACAAGAGCCCAGGGCTTCTCAGGGGGATTCTATGAAACATTTAAAGAAGAAATCATACCTATTCTTCTGAAGCTGTTTCAAAAAATCAAAATGGAAGGAAAACTTCCAAACTCGTTCTATGAGGCCAGCATTACCCTGATCCCAAAACCAGAAAAAGACCCCACCAAAAAGAATTACAGACCAATATCCCTGATGAACATGGATGCAAAAATTCTCACCAAAATACTAGCCAATATGATGCAACAGTACATTAAAAGGATTACTCACCATGTCCAAGTGGGATTTATTCCTGGGCTGCAAGGGTGATTCAACATCTGCATATCAAACAATGTGATACACTACATAAATAAAAGAAAGGAAAAGAACCATATGATCCTCTCAATAGAAGCAGAAAAAGCATTTGACAAAGTATCGCATCTTTCTTGATTAAAACTCTTTAAAGTGTATGGATAGAGGGTACATACCACAATATTATAAAAGTCATCTATGAAAAACCCACAGCAAATATCATTATCAATGGAGAAAAACTGAGAGCTTTTCCCCTAAGGTCAGGAATATGGCAGGGATGTCCACTACCACATTGCTGTTCAACATAGTACTAAAAGTTGTAGCCTCAGCAATCTGACAACAAAAAGAAATAAAACTCATCTGAATCAGCAAAGAAGTAGTCAAATTCTCACTCTTTGCAGATGATATGATACACTATGTGGAAAAAAAAGACTCCACCAAAAAAATTGCTAGAACTGATACAGGAATTCAATAAAGTGGCAGGATATAAAATCAATCCACAGAAAACTGTTGCATTTCTATACACTAACAAAGAGACAGAAGAAAGATAAATTAAGGAGTTGATCCCATTTACAATTGAATTGAAAACCGTAAGATACCTAGGGATACACCTAACCAAAGAGGCAAAGGATCTGTACTCAGAAAACTATAGAATACTCATAAAAGAAATTGAGGAAGGCACAAAGAAATGGAAAAATGCTTCATGCTCATGGATTGGAAGAAAAAATATTGTTAAAATGTCTATGCTACCCAGAGCAATCTACACATTCAATGAAATCACTATGAAAATACCATCAACTCTTTTCACAGAACTGGAACAAATAATCCTAAAATTTGTGGAACCAGAAAAGACCCCGAATAGCCAAAAAATTATTGAAAAAGAAAACCAAAGCTGGTGGCATCACAATTCTGGGCTTCAAGGTCCATTACAAAGCTGTAATACTCAATACAGCATGGTACTGGCACAAAAACATAGATCCATTGATCCAGAGATCAATGGAACAGAATAGAGAATCCAGAAATGGACCCTCAACTCTATGGTCAACTAATCTTCGACAAAGCAGGAAAGAATATCCAATGGAAAAAGGACAGTCTCGTCAACAAATGGTGTTGGGAAAATCGGACAGCCACATGCAGAAGAATGAAACTGGACCATTTCCTTACACCACACACAAAAATAGACTCAAAATGGATGAAAGACCTAAATGTGAGACAGGAATCGATCAAAATTCTAGAGGAAAAGACAGGCAGCAACCTCTTGATCTCAGCCACAGCAACTTCTTGCTAGACACATCTCTAAAGGCAAGGGAACAAAGGCAAAAATGAACTATTGGGATGTCATCAAAATAAAAAGTTTTTGCACAGCAAAGGAAACAGTCGAGAAAACCAAAAGACAACCGACAGAATGGGAGAAGATATTTGCAAATGACATATCAGATAAAGGATTAGTATTGAAAATCTATAAAGAACTTACCAAACTCAACACCCATAAAAAACAAATAATTCAATCAAGAAATGGGTAGAAGATATGAACAGAATTTCTGGAAAGACATCCAAATGGCCAACAGACATATGAAAATGTGCTCACCATCACTCAGCATCAGGGAACTACAAACCAAAACCACAATGAGATACCACCTCACACCAGTCAGAATGGCTAAAATGAACAAGTCAGGAAATGACAGATGTCGGTGAGGATGAGGAGAAAGGGGAACCCTCCTGCACTGTTGGTGGGAATGCAAGCTGGTGCAGCCACTCTGGAAAACAGTATGGAGGTTCCTCAAAAAGTTGAAAATAGAGCTAATGTATGACCCAGCAATTGCACTACTGGGTATTTACCCCAAAGATACAAATGTAGAGATCCGAAGGGGCACCTGCACCCCAGTGTTTATAGAAGCAATCTCCCCAATAGCCAAGATATGGAAAGAGCCCAGACGGCCATCAACAGATGAATGGATAAAGATGTGGTATATGTATATATACAATGGAATGTTACACAGCTATAAAAAAATGAAATCTTGCCATTTACAACAATATGGATGGAACTAGATGATATTATCCTAAGCAAAATAAGTCAATAAGAGAAAGACAATTATCATATCATCTCACTGATATGTGGAATTTAAGAAAGAATGCAGAGGACGGAGGAGCAAGATGGCAGAAATGTAGGAGACCTAAATTTCATCTGGTCCCAGAAATTCTGCTAGATAGTTATCAAACCATTCTGAACGCCTACAAACGCAACAGGAGATCGAAGAAAAGAATAGCAGCGACTCTCTGAACAGAAAAGCGACCACTTTCTGGAAGGTAGGATGTGTGGAGAAGTGAATCTGAGGAGATATTCGGGAAGATAGTTGGTGAGGGAGGGAGCCACCGTCAGCTGCTACCAGCAAGTGATAGAGACGTGGAGCACAAAATTGGAACTTTAAGAAGTCAGCTCCACTGAGGGACGTTGCTCCAGTGGCTAAGTGGGGGGTGGAATCCTCCCTGGGACAGTGTGGTCTCAGGACCCTCAGGGTCACAGAAAGACCAGGGGTGCCTGAGTGCAACAGAGCTCCTAGGTATCAGAGCAGGGAAGCTGGCTGCAAACATGGAGCTGAGGAGTGGGCTCTCAGCTCGGGGTTGCCATAAACCATGATCCACAGCACAGTCGGGCCACTGCTCTTCCAGCAGGGAACTAACAAGCAGCAGATCCGGGGAGACTCCCCTTCTTCCCCCCGGGAGGAGCAGTGTGGGAGCACAACACAGGAATCTGCTGGGTTTGGAGACTCCAAACGGGGTTGGATGCCAGAGATAGAAACGCTTGGTCACAGGCCGGGTGAGCACCGAGTGCAGTCGGAGACCAGGGAGACAGGAGTGATTGACTGCTATTCTCTGGGACCTCACTGAGGAGTGGGGTGCCAAGTTTTCGGCTCCTCCCGGGCAGAGATTGGGAGGCCGCCATTTTCATTCTCGTCCTCCAAAGCTGTACTGAAAACTTTCAGGGAACAAAAGCTATCGAGAGCAAACCAGAATAGATTACTTAGCCCGGCCCCAGCAAGGGCAGGGCAATTGCGCCTTGGGCAAAGACATTTGAGAATCACTGCAATAGGCCCCTCCCCCAGAAGACCAGCAAGAACAGCCAACCAAGACCAAGTTTACCAATCAATGAGAATGGCAGAACTCCAGGACTAGGGAAATACAGCACATATAATTCATGGCTTTTTTCCCATGATTCTTTAGTCTTTCGAAGTTAATTTTTTTTAATTTTCTTTATTTTTTCTTTTTCCATTTTTCTTTTTCCCTTTTTCAACCAACATCTTATCAATCCTTTTTTTAAAATCTTTATTTTTCATTTTTAGAGTCATATTCTCTCCCTTCCTTGTAGTTCACCTTATTTTTTGTATATATATAAGTTGTTCTTTCTTTAAAATTTCAGGATACAATTTCTTCTAACAGACCAAAATATACCCTAAATCTCTAGTGTATGGCTTTGTTCTAGTCTTCTGCCTGATCACATTCTCTCCTTTTTTTTTTGTTCTTTTTTTAATTTCTCTTCTTTCTTTTTTCAACCAATTTTTTATCAATTCCTTTTATAAAATCTTTTATAATTTTCATCATTACAGTCCTATTCCATCCCTTCATCATATTTACCCTTATTTTTGTACATATATAAGTTTTTCTAGCTTTAAAATTTTGGGAGACACTTTCTTCTAACAGACCAAAATATGCCCAGAATCTAGTGTGTGGCACTGATCTATTCACCAGCCTGATCATATTTGATCATATTCTTTCCCTTTCTTTCCCCCCCAATTTCAGGTCTCCTCTGATTTGTTTAGTGTATATTTTTCTGGGGTCATTGTTACCCAGTTAGCATTTTGCTCTCTTATTCACCTATTCTCCTCTAGATAAAATGACAAGACAGAAAACCTCACTTCAAAAAACAAACAAACAAAAAAAAACAAGAGGCAGTACTGACTGCCAGGGACCTAATCAATATGGACGTTAGTAAGATGTCAGAACTAGAGTTCAGAATGACGATTATAAAGATACTAGCTGGGCTTGAAAAAAGCATAGTAGATACCAGAGAATCCCTTTCTGGAGAAATAAAAGAACTAAAATCTAACCAAGTTGAAATAAAAAAGGCTATTAATGAGGTGCAATCAAATATGGAGGCTCTAATTGCGAGGATAAATGAGGCAGAAGAGAGAATTAGTGATATAGAAGACCAAATCATGGAGAATAAAGAAGCTGAGATAAAGAGAGATAAACAACTACTGGATCACGAAGGCAGAATTCGAGACATAAGTGATATCATAAGATGAAACAATATTAGAATAATTGGGATCCCAGAAGAAGAAGAAGAAAGAGAGAGGGACAGAAGGTATGTTGGAGCAAATTATAGCAGAGAACTTCCCTAATTTGGGGAAGGGAACAGGCATCAAAATCCAGGAGGCACATAGTAAAACTTACAAGTCTCAGAGACAAAGAGAAAATCCTGAAAGCACCTCGGGACAAGAGGTCGGTAACCTACAATGGTAGAAACATTAGGTTGGCAGCAGACCTATCCACAGAGACCTGGCAGGCCAGAAAGGACTGGCATGATTTATCCAGAGCACTAAATGAGAAAAATATACAGCCAAAAATACTATATCCAGCTAGGATGTCATTGAAAATAGGAGAGATAAAAAGCTTCCAGGACAAACAAAAACTAAAAGAATTTGTGAACACCAAACCAGCCCTACAAGACATATTGAAAGGGGTCCTCTAAGCAAAGACAGAGCCTAAAAGTAACATTGACCAGAAAGGAATAGAGACAATATACAGTAACAGTCACCTTACAGGCAATAGAATGACACTAATTCCTATCTTTCAATAGTTACCCTGAATGTAAATGGTCTAAATGCCCCAATCAAAAGACACAGGGTGTCAGATTAGATAAAAAGACAAGACCCATCGATATGCTGTTTGCAAGAGACTCATTTTAGAATCAAAACACCTCCAAATTGAAAGTGAGGGGGTGGAAAACCATTTACCATGCTAATGGACACCAAAAGAAAGCTAGAGTGGCAATCCTTATATCAGACAAATTAGATTTTAAACCAAGACTATTATAAGAGATGAGGAAGGACACTATATCCTACTCAAAGGGTCTATCCAACAGGAAGATCTAACAGTTGTAAATATCTATGCCCCTAACATGGGAACAGCCAATTATATGAGCCAATTAATAAAAAAAAATCAAAGAAACACATTGACAAAAATACAATAATAATAGGGGACTTTAACACCCCCCTCACTGAAATAGACAGATCATCTAAGCAAAAGAACAACAAGGAAATAAAGACTTTAAATGACACACTGGACCAAATGGACTTCACAGATATATTCAGAACATTCCATCCCAAAGCAACGGAATACACATTCTTCTCTAGTGCCCATGGAACATTCTCCAGAATAGATCACATCCTAGGTCACAAATCAGGTCTCAACTGGTACCAAAAGATTGGGACCATTCCTTGCATATTTTCAGACCACAGTGCTTTGAAACTAGAATTCAATCACAAGAGGAAAGTCGGAAAGAACTTAAATACATGGAGGCTAAAGACCATCCTACTGAAGAATGAATGGGTCAACCAGGAAATTAAAGAATTAAAAATATTCATGGAAACAAATGAAAATGAAAACACAACTGTTCAAAATCTTTGGGATGCAGCAAAGGCAGTCCTAAGAGGAAAGTATATAGCAATACACGCCTTATAATAAAGGTCTCAAATACACAACCTAACCCTACACCTAACGGAGCTGGAGAAAGAACAACAAATAAAGCCTAAACCCAGCAGGAGAAGAGAAATAATAAAAATCAGAGCAGAAATCAATGAAACAGAAACCAAAAGAACAGCAGAACAGATCAAGGAAACTAGGAGCTGGTTCTATGAAAGAATTAAGATTGATAAACGCCTGGCCAGACTTATCAAAAAGAAAAGAGAAATGACCCAAATAAATAAAATCATGAATGAAAGAGGAGAGATCACAACCAACACCAAAGAAATACAAACAATTATAAGAATATATTATGAGCAACTGTATGCCAGCAAATTAGATAATCTGGAAGAAATGGATGCATTCCTAGAGATGTATCAACTACCAAAACTGAATCAGGAAGAAATAAAAATCCTGAACAGACTCATAACCACTAAGGAAATTGAAGCAGTAATCAAAAATCTCCCAAGAAACAAGAGCCCAGGGCCAGATGGCTTCCCAGGGGAATTCTACCAAACATTTCAAGAAGAATTAATACCTATTCTTCTGAAACTGTTCCAAAAAATAGAAATGGAAGGAAAATTTCCAAACTCATTTTATGTGGCCAGCATTACCTTGATCCCAAAACCAGACAAAGACCCCATCAAAAAGTAGAATTACAGACCAATATCCCTGATGAACATGGATGCAAAAATTCTCACCAAAATACTAGCCAATAGGATCCAACAGTACATTAAAAGGATTATTCACCATGACCAAATGGGATTTATTCCTGGGCTACAAGTTTGGTTCAACATCTGCAAATCAATCCATGTGATACAATACATTAATAAAAGAAAGCACAAGAACTGTATGATCCTCTCAATAGATGCAGAAAAAGCATTTGACAAAGTATAGCATCCTTTCTTGATTAAAACTCTTCAGAGTGTAGGGATAGAGGATACATACCTCAATATCATAAAAGCCATCTATGAAAAACCCACAGTAAATATCATTCTCAATGGGGAAAACCTGAGAGCTTTTCCCCTAAGATCAGAAACATGGCATGGATGTCCACTATCACCACTGCTATTCAACAGAGTATTAGAAGTCCTAGCCACAGCAATCAGACCACAAAAAGAAATAAAAGGCATCCAAATCAGCAATGAAGAACTCAAATTCTCACTCTGCAGATGATATGATACTTTATGTGGAAAACCCAAAAGACTCCACCCCAAAACTGCCAGGACTCATACAGGAATTCAGTAAAGTGGCAGGATATAAAATCAATTCACAGAAATCAGTTGCATTTCTACACACCAAAAAGACAGAAGAAAGAGAAATTAAGTAGTCGATCCCATTACAATTGCACCCAAAACCATAAGATACCTAGGAATAAATCTAACCAAAGAGGCAAAGAATCTGTACTCAGAAAACTATAGAATACTCATGAAGGAAATTGAGGAAGATGCAATGAAATGGAAAAATGTTCCATGTTCATGGATTGGAAGAACAAATATTGTGAAGATGTCAATGCTACCTAGAGCAATCTACACATTTAACACAATCCCTATCAAAATACCATCAACTGGGGCACATGGGTGGCTCAGTCATTAAGCGTCTGCCTTTGGGTCAGGTCATGATCCCGGGGTCCTGGGATCGAGTCCTACATCGGGCTCCCTGTTCAGCAGGAACCCTGCTTCTCCCTCTACCTCTCCCCCTGTTGTGTTCCTGCTCTCGCTATCTCTCTCTCTGTCAAATAAATAAGTAAAAATCTTAAAAAAAAAATACCATCAACTGTTTTCAAAGAAATGGAACAAATGATCCTAAAAGTTGTATTAAACCAGAAAAGACCCTGAATAGCCAGAAGAATGTTGAGTAAGAAAAGCAAAACTGGTGGCATCACAATTCCAGACTTCAAGGTCTATTACAAAGCTGTAATCATCAAGATAGTATGGTACAGGCACAAAAACAGACACATAGATCAATGGAACAGAATAGAGAGCCCAGAAATGGACCCTCAACTCTATGGTCAATTAATCTTTGAAAAGCAGGAAAGAATGTCCAATGGAAAAAAGACAGTCTCTTCAACAAATGGTGTTGGGAAAATTGGACAGCCACATGCAGAAGAATGAAACTGGACCATTTCCTTACACCACACACAAAAATAGACTCAAAATGGTTGGAAGACCTAAATGTGAGACAGGAATCCATCAAAATCCTAGAGCAGAACACAGGTAGCAACCTCTTCGACCTCAGCTGCAGCAACTTCCTCCTAGAAACATTGCCAAAGGCAAGGGAAGCAAGGGCAAAAATGAACTATTGGGACTTCCTAAAAATAAAAAGCTTTTGCACATCAAAGGAAACAGTCAACAAAACCAAAAGACAACCGACAGAATGGGAGAAGATATTTGCAAATGACGTATCAGATAAAGGGCTAGTATCCAGAATCTATAAAGAACTTCTTAAACTCAACACCCAAAGAACAAATGATCCAATCAAGAAATGGGCAGGAGATGTGAACAGACATTTTTCCAAAGAAAACATCCAAATGGCCAACAGACACATGAAACAGTGCTCAACATTGCTCAGCATCAGGGAAATCCAAATCAAAACCTCAATGAGATACCACCTCACACCAGTCAGAATGGCTAAAATGAACAAGTCAGGAAACGACAGATGTTGGCGGGGATGTGGAGAAAGGGGAACCCTCCTACACTGTTGGTGGGAATGCAAGCTGGTGCAGCCACTCTGGAAAACAGTATGGAAGTTCCTCAAAAAGTTGAAAATAGAGCTACCCTACGATCCAGCAATTGCACTACTAGGTATTTACCCCAAAGATACAAATGTAGTGATCTGAAGGGGTACGTGCACCCCAATGTTTATAGCAGCAATGTCCACAATAGCCAAACTGTAGAAAGAGCCAAGATGTCCATTGACAGATGAATGGATAAAGAAGATATGGTGTATATATATACAACGGAATATTATGCAGCCATCAAAAAAACAAAATCTTGCCATTTGCAATGACGTGGATGGAGCTAGAGGGTATTTTGGTAAGTGAAATAAGTCAATCAGAGAAAAACAAGTATCATATGATCTCACTGATATGAGGAATTCTTAATCTCAGGATACAAACTGAGGGTTGCTGGAGTGGTGGGGGTGGGAGAATTGGGTGGCTGGGTGATGGACATTGGGGAGCACATGTGTTATGGTGAGTTCTGTCCATTGTGTAAAACTGATGAATCACAGACCTGTACCTCTTAAACAAGATAGTAGGAAGGGAAAAATGAAGGGGGGGGGGATCGGAGGGGGAGACTAACCATGAGAGACTATGGGCTCTGAGAAACAAAATAAGGGTTTTAGAGGGGAGTGTGTGGGGGGATGTGTTAGCACAGTGATGGGTATTAAGAAGGGCACGTATTAGGGTGCCTGAGTGGCTCAGTTGGTTAAGTGACTGCCTTCAGCTCAGGTCATGATCCTGGAGTCCCAGGATCGAGTCCCGCATCGGGCTCCCTGCTCAGCAGGAAGTCTGCTTCTCCCTCTGACACTCCCCCATCTCATGCTCTCTCTGTTTCTATCTCATTCTCTCTCTCAAATAAATAAATAAAATCTTAAAAAAAAAAAAAAGAAGGGCACGTATTGAATGGAGCACTGGGTGTTATACGCAAACAATGAATCATGGAACACTACATCAAAAACTAATGATGTAATGTATGGTGACTAACATAATATTATAAAATTAAATTTTAAAATAAATAAATAAATAAAGGGAAGCTAGGGGGAAAAAAGAAAGAAACAAGGCAGAGGATCATAGGGAAAGAGAGAAAAAAATGAAACAAGATAAAACCATAGAGGGAGACAAACCATAAGAGACTCTTAATCATAGGAAACAAACTGAGGGTTGCTGGAGGGGAGGAGGATGGAGGGATGGCATAACTGGGTGATGGACATTGGGGAGGGTATGTGTTGTAGTGAGCACTGGGTATTATATAAGACTGATGAATCACATACCTGTACTCCCAAAACCAATAATACATGTTAATTAATTAAATTTAAATTAAAAAATAAACTTTTAAAATATCTTAAAAATAAAACAACGATTATAAAGATACTAGCTGCGTTTGAAAAAAAAGCATAGAAGACACTCGAGAATCCCTTACTGCAGAGATAAAAGAACTAAAATCTTGTCACGCCAAAATTAAAAATGCTATAATCAATATGCAATCCCATGTGGAAGCCATAAAAATGAGGGTAGATGAATCAGAGGAGTGAATCAGTGATGTAGAAAATAAAATTGTGGAAAAATAATGAGGCTCAAAAGAAGAGGGAAATAAAGCTAACGGACATGAAGGTAGACTTAAGGAACTCAACAACTTATTAAAACGTAATAACATTTGTATGACAGGAGGCCCAGAAGATGAAGAGAGAGAAAAAGGGGCAGAAGGCTTATTTGAACAAATTATAGCTAAAAACTTCCCTAATCTGGGGAAGGACACAGACATCAAAATTGAAGAAGTATAGAGAACTCCCATTAAATTCAACAAAAGCCAAACATCGCCAAGGTATATCATAGTCAAATTCGCAAAATACACAGACATGGTAAGAAACCTGAAAATAGCAAGGGAAAAAAGTCCTTAACCTATAAGGGAAGACAGATCAGGTTCACAGCACATCTGTGAACTGACATATTGCAGGTCAGAAAGGAGTTCAACGTGCTGAATGGGAAAAATATGCATCAGAGAATTCTTTATCCAGCAAGGCTGTCATTAAGAATAAAAGGAGAGATAAAGAGTTTCTCAGACAAAAACTAAAGGAGTTTGTGACCACTAAACCAGTCCCACAAGAAATTTTAAGGGGGACTCCTTGTGTGGAGAAAAAAAGACCAAAAGCAACAAAGACTAGGAAGGAAGAGAGAACATCACCAGAAACACCAACTCTATAGGTAACACAATGGCACTAAATTCTATCTTTCAATAATCACTATGAATGTAAATGGACTACATGCTCCAATCTATATGCTGCCTACAAAAGACTCATTTTGGACCTATAGACACCTGCAGATTGAAAGTGAGGGGATAGAGAACCATCTAGCATGCTAATGGATGTCAAAAGAAAGCCAGAGCAGCCATACTTACATCAGACAAACTAGATTTTAAACCAAAGAGTATAACAAGAGTTGAAGAGCATTATATCATAATTAAGGGGACTATCCATCAAGAAGAACTAACAATTATAGGGTGCATGGGTGGCTAGGTCAGTTAACCATCTGCCTTTGGCTCAAGTCATGACACTGACCCTGGGATTGAGCCCTGCATTGGGCACCCTGCTCAGCAAGGAGTCTGCTTCTCCCTCCCCTTCTGATGCTACCCCCTTCCCATGCTCTTGCTTGCTCTCTCTCACAAATGAAAAAATAAAAAAATCTTTAAAAAAAAAAAAAAGAACTTACGATTGTAAATATTTATTCCCCTAACTTGGAAGCACCCACATATATAAATCAATTAATAATAAATATAAAGAAACTCATTAATAATAATACAATAAACTAGGAGACTTTAACACCCCACTTACAGCAATGGACAGATCATCTAAGCAGAAAATCAACAACCTAAAAATGGCTTTGAAAGACACATTGGACCAGATGCCCTTAAAAGATATTCAGAACATTTCATCCTGAAGCAGAATACACATTCTTTTTGAGTTCACATGGAACATTCCCCAGAATAGATCACATACTGGGTTATGAATCAGGCCTCAACAAGTATAAAAAGAATGATATCATACCATGCATATTTTCAGACCACAATGCTATGAAAATTGACGTCAACCACAAGAAAAATTTGGAAAGACCACAAATACATGGAGGTTAAAGAACATCCTATGAAATAATGAATGGGTCAACAGGAAATTAAGGAAGAAGTAAAAAAATACATGGAAGCAAATGAAAATGAAAATATGACAGTCCAAAACCTTTGGGATGCAGCAAAAGCAGTCATAAGAGGGAAGTACACTGCAATACAGGCCTACTTCAAGAAGCAAGAAAAGTCTCAAATAAACAATCTAACCTTATACCTAAAGGAGCTAGAAAAGGAACATCAAATAAAGCCTAAAGCCAGCAGAAGAAGGGAAATACTAAAGATCAGAGCAGAAATAAATGATATAGAAACAAGAAATTGAAGATGACACAAAGAAATGAAAAAACATTCCATGCTCATGGATTGGAAGAACAAATATCCTTAAAATGCCTATACTACCCACATCTACACATTATTGCAATCCCTATCAAAATAACAGCATTTTCACAGAACAAGAACAAACAATTCTAATTTGTTTGGAACCACAAAAGGCCCAAATAGCCAAAGCAACCTTGAAAAGCAAAGCTGGAGGCATCACAATTCTGGACTTCAAGTTATATCTCAAACCTGTAGTAATCAAAACAGCATGGTACTGGTACGTAGACACATAGATCAATGGAACAGAACAAAACCACAATTATATGTTAAATCAGTCTTCAACAAAGCACAAAAAAATATCCAATGCAAAAATTACAGTCTCTTCAACAAATAGTGCTGGGAAAACTGGACAGCCATATACAAAAGAAGGAAACTGAACCACTTTCTTACACCATACACAAAAACAAATTCAAAATGAATTAAGAACCTAACTGTGAGACCTGAAAACATAAAAATTCTATAAGAGAACACAGGCAGTAACCTCACTGACATTGCCATAAGCAACATTTTTTCAAGATATGTCTCCTGAAGCAAGGGAAACAAAAGCAAAAATAAACTATTGGGACTACAGTGAATTAAAAAGCTTCTGCACAACAAAGGAAACAATCCACAGACAGCCTATGGAATGGGAGAATTTATTTGCAAAGGACATATCCAATAAAGTGTTAGTATCCAAAATCTATAAAGAGCTTATAATACTTAACACCCAAAAAACAAATATTCTAATTAAAAAATGGTCAGAAGACATGAATAGAGATTTTTCCAAAGAAGACATACAGATGGCCAATGGACACATGAAAAAATGTTCTTCATCTCCTACCATCAGGGAACTTCAAATTAAACTACAATGAAATATCATCTCACACCTTTCAGAATGGCTAAATTAAAAAACACAAGAAACAACAGGTGTTGAAGAGGATATAGAGGAAGGGGTACTCTCTTGCACTGTTGGTGGGAATGCAAACCGGTGCAGCCACCCTGGAAAACTTTATGGAGGCTCCTCAAAAAGTTAAAAATAGAACTACCCTATGATCCAGCTATTGCATTACTAGGTATTTACCCAAAGCATACAAAAATTCTAAATCAGAGGGATACATGCACCCCTCTGTTTATAGCATCATTATCTACAACAGCCAAATTATGGAAACAGCCCAAGTGTCCATTGACTGATGAATGGATAAGAAAGACTATATATACATATACATGTGTATATACATATATATGTGTATACACACACACACACATGTAATGGAATATTACCCATAACAATGAATGAAATCTTGCATTTGTAAGGACATGGATGGAGCTGGAGAGTATAATATTAAGCAAAATTAGTCAGTTAGAGAAAGACAAATGCCGTATGGTTTCACTCACCTGTGAAACTTAAGAAACAAAACAGATGAGCAAATGGGGGAAAAAGAGAGAGAGGCAAACCAAGAAACAGACTCTTAACTATAGAGAACAATCTGATGGTTACCAGAAGGGAGGGGTTTGGTGGGGTTGTGTTAAATAGGTGATGGGGATTAAGGAATGCACTTGTTGTGCTGAGCACCAGGTGATGTATGAAAATTTTGAATCACTATATTCTATACCTGAAACTAATATAACACTGTATGTTAACTGGAATTTTAAAATACTTTTTAAAAATGTTGTTGGTATTTTGATAGGGATTGCATTAAATCTGTAGATTGCTTTGGGTATTATGGACATTTTAACAATATTTGTTCTTCCAATCCATAAGTATGGATACCTGTTTACTTGTTTGTGTCCTCTTCAGTATCTTTCATCGATGTCTTATAGTTTTCAGAGTACAGGTCTTTCACCTCCTTGGTTAAGTTTATTCCTAAGTATTTTATTGTCTTTGGTGCAATTATAAATGGGATTGATTTATTAATTTCTCTTTCTGTTGCTTCATTACTAGTATATAATATGCAAATCAATGTACATTGATTTTGTATCCTGCAATCTTAATGAATTCATTTATCAGTTCTAGTAGTTTTTTGAAGTCCTTATGGTTTTCTGTATTTATTTTCATGTCTTCTCCAAGTTGTGAAAGGTTTTTTTTTGTTGTTCTTCCTTACCAATTTGGATTCCTTTTACTCCTTCCTCTTGTCTGATTGCTGTGGCTAGGACTTCCAGTACTATGTTAAATAATAGTGGTGAGGGTGGACATTCCTGTCTTGTTCTTGACCTTAGGGGAAACGCTCTTGGATTTTCACCATTGAGTGTGATGTTAGCTTTTTGAGTTTTTCATATACGGCCTTTGTTATGTTGAGGTATATTCCCTCTAAACTACCTTGTTTAGGGTGTTTATTATGAATGGATGCTGTACTTTGTCAAGTGCATTTTCTACATCTATTAAAATGATCATATGAGTTTTATCCCTTCTTTTATTGATGTGATATATCACATTGATTGACTGGCAAATACTGAGCCATGCTTGCACCCCAGGGAATAAATCCCACCTGACTGAAGTGAATTTTTTAACATATTGTAGGATTCAGCTTCCTACTATTTTTTGAGGATTTTTGCAACTATGTTCATCAGAAATATTGGCCTATAGTTCTCTGTTTTTGTGGTGTTTTTATCTGGTTTTGGTATCAGGGTAATGCTGGCTTCATACAATGAATTTGGAAGTTTTCCTTCCCTTACTATATTGGAATAGTTTGAGAATAGGTATTAACTGTTCTTAAAATATTTGGTAGGATTCATTCATAGAATTAATTAGGAAGTTTTTCTTCCTCTTCTATTTTTTGGAATAGTTTGAAAAGAATAGGTATTGACTCTTCTTTAGATGTTGGTAGAATTCACCCATGAATCCATCTAGCCCTGGACTTTTGTTTGCTATTTGTCTTTTGATTATTGACTCAATTTCATTGCTGGTAAGTCATCTGTTCAAATTTTCTATTATAGTCTCTCTTTTGCTTTCACACAGTTTTCTTCTGGTGCCTGATTGCCCTGTCTCCCTGTTGGGAAGAGACTTTGCCTTCTAAGCTTCAGGCTGCACTCATTTAGGGATATTGGAACTGAGGGGAAAAGATGGAAAAACATAATGATAGCCAGTTTAACTTTACAAATAGGAGGAGAAAATACTATAACTAATAAAATACCTCCTCACATCTTCACTAAAGTATATTTTATGAAAAATAGAAATCCCTGGATTTCTCTCCCATAACCATCTCTCTCAAACCAAATGTGAGCTATCATTGGAAAAGGCAATATCCAATAAGGCGAGAGGCACAAAGGGGCATTCAGCTGATAATCCAGAAGTTTTTAAAATATGGATTATTAACTCCTTGCCAATTGCCTTGTAATACTTCCATCTTACCAGTTAAAAGGCCAAACTGGGAATATTGCTTTGTCCAGGATTTAAGGGCAATCAACAAGGCGGTAATTCCTATTCATCCTATAATTCCCAGCCCTTATACTATTTTTTCTAGATGCTCTCTTTTCTTAATTTGGTTACTTAACATACAGTGCAATATTGGTTTCTGGAGTAGAACTCAGTGATTCATCACTTACATACAACACCCAGTGCTCATCACAACAAATGCCCTCTTTAATACCCATCCCGCATTTAGCCCATCCCCCACCCACCTCCCTCATCAACCCTCAGTTTGTTCTCTAACATTAAGAGTCACTTATGGCTTGTTTCCCTCTCTCCTTTTTCCCCCCCCCCCCCCCCCCCGTCCCATATGTTCATCTGTTTTGTTACTTACATTCCACATATGAGTGAGATCATATGGTATTTGTCTTTCTCTGACTGACTTATTTCACTTAGCATAAAACACTCTATCCACATCATTGTAAATGGCAAGATTTCATTCCTTTTGATGCCAAACCTTATACTATTAACTGAAGTTCCCTCAAGTGCCAATTGGTTCATGGTGCTAGATCTAAAGTATGCATTCTTCTGCATACTCTTGATGTGCAGTTCTGCATACTAATACACTCCAGTTCCCAATACCTTTTTGCTTTTGAGTGGACTGACCTTGATAATTGTGAGACCTCCCAGGTGATTTGGACCAGTGTTACTTCAGGGATTCTGATTCAGTCCACATTTGTTTGAGAATGCTTTGGAAAGAGAACTGAGGGACATACAGCTTATCAAAGGAACTTTACTTCAACATGTAGATGATATATTGATTGCCAGCCCAACAAAACATTCTGATGAAAATAGAATTCTCACTCTCAACTTTTTAGGGCAATGAGGGTACAGATTGTTTCCCCAGAAGGCCCAGATCTCTAAACAAGAGGTTCAGTATTTGGGCTATGTCCTTATTCCTGGAGCTCAAGCACTAGCACAGGACAGAAAGGCAGCTATAACTAACATTTCAGCCCCACAGACAAAAAGGCAGTTGAGAACATTTTAAGGAATAGTTGGCTATTGCCACATCAGGATCCTGGGATTTAGCCTCATAGCTAGACCCCTTTATAAGGCCATGCAAGGAAGCATTCTGGATATATTAGAATGGGATGACAATTTTCACCAAGACTTTAAAGAACTCAAAGAAAAATTAAGTACTGCTCCTGCTCTAGGACTTCCTAATTTAGAAAAGTCCTGTATGTAGGAAAAAGGAAAGGAACAGCTTTTGGTGTCTAACTCAATAGCTAGGACCTGTTCCTAAACCATTAAACTACTTCTCCAAGCAGTTAGAGCCAGTAGCAGGATGATGGCCTGGATGTTTGCAGGCCATGGCCACTATGGCTCTACTAGTTGGAGAATCCAGTAAATTTACTTTGGGGCAAAATCTGGATGTCATGATCCCACATCAAATTCAAGAAGTTTAGAAGCCAAAGGACACCAATGGCTAATGGGAGAAAGGTTGCTAAGATACCAACACCTTCTCCTTGACACCCCTAGCACAGCCTTCAGGGTGTGCTGAGTTTTAAACCCAGCTACTTTACTCCCAGATGAGAATGACAAGGGACTTGCAATTCACTTTTGTGTGAAGACTATAGAACAAGTGTATTCAAGCAGGCCGAATTTAAAGGATGCATTTCTGCTGAATCCAAAGGCAGAATGGTTTACAGATAGGAGCAGTTCTATGCATAAAGGAATAAGGAAAGCTGAATATGCTGTTCTGTCTGCAGGATGTGACTCAGGGCAAAGCTTTGCCTCCTCATACTTTGGCACAGAAGGCCAAATTGATTGCCTTAATTTGAGCTTTACAATTGGGTAAAAATTTAAGGTTAAATATATACACAGACTCAAAATATGGGTTTTTAATACTCCATGCCCATGCAGTTATCTAGAAAGAATGAGAACTATTAAGTTCAAAAAGTTCTCCATAAGATATAAAGAGGAAATTCTGTCCTTACTAGAAGCTGTACAACTCCCCTGAGAGGTGGCAGTCATGCTTTGTAAGAGACCTCAAACAGATCACTATGTAATGAGTAAGGGAAACAATTTTGCTGACAAAATAACAAAGGCAGCAGCAAAAAATGAGAAATATGGCAAACAATATGGCCTTAGTTCCAGAAGCTCCTCTAAAAGGTATACATCCAAATTATACTCCTTTGGAGGCCCAGTAGGCTTTATTAAAAAGACAAGTTTAATCTTGATGGATGGTATGAACTAGAAGATAAACTTCTACTACCTGAGGTCTTATAGTAGAAGATAATTAAACAAGTACATGATACTACCCATTTTAGTAGAGATGTAATGGGAAATTTATTACATCAGACCTTTAGAGGGAGAGGATTAACTAAAGTTATAAGGGAGACCACTAGCTCTGTGAGATTTGTGCCTGAAAGGACCCTGGATCCAATCCACTGCCCCCCCCCCCCATGCTGAAACAAATCCAACATTGAGGCTCTTATGCTGGGGAAGACTGGCAAAACTATTTTACTCAAATGCCACCCTACCAATGGTATACTTACCGGCCTATGTTGATATTTTCAAAGGATGGAGATAGGTCTTTCCAACCAAAACTGAGAAGGCCATGGAATTTTCAAAAAAGAGAGAGAAAGAGAGGAAGGAAACAATAAAAGAGACTGTTAAGTATAGAGAACAAACTGAGGGTTACTGAAGGGGAGGTGGATGGGGGGACAGGGTAAAGGGGTGATGGGTATTAAGGAGAGCACTTGTGATGAGCGCTGGGTGTTATATGTAAGTGATGAATCACTCAATTCTACTTCTGAAACTAGTATTACCTTATATGCTAACTAACTAGAATTTAAATAAAAACTTAAAACATAAAAAGGTTTCCAAAACATTATTAAAAGAGATAATACCTAAGTTTGGGCTTCCCTGTAGCCTTTAAAGTGATAATGGCCCCTCTTTCATGGCCAAAATAACCCAGCAGTTGTCCATTGCCTTGGGAATTAATTATCAGTTCCATTCCATATGGAGACCTCAATCCTCAGGGAAAGTTGAAAAACAACTATACTCTTAAGAAAACCTTGGCAAAACTTTGTCAAGAAATTCATGAGACTGGGTTTCAGTTGCTTTCTATAGCCCTGCTGAGAATATGAATGGCACCAAAAAGTAACATTAAACTAAGGCTTTGGGGTTAATTTATGGAAAGCCCTTTTTATCCACTATCACATGGTTCAATGGGGAAACTAATCAAGTCCCAAAGTATGTTGTCAGTCTGAGCAAAGTGCAACAGGCCATACAAGAATATGGGAATAAAGTGCTTCCATCTCCAATAAATTATGGTTGTTCTGGGACTATAGAACCAAGGAGTATGGTATTACTAAAAACATGGAAGCTGGGATCTCCAGAAGAGCAACTTAGACCCAAATGAGAAGGACCCTATCAAGTTTTACTTAGTACCCTTACAACTGTAAAACTAAAGGGAGTAACAAGCTGGGTGCACTTATTGATAATTAAACCTGTTTATTGTGAGTCCCCACAGGATCCAATAGAAGAGACACCTGCCTATACCAGCAAACCTGTAGAAGACCTGAAGTTGCTGCTCTGAAGGACCAATAGGTAAGGATCAAAGAAGCTTTTAAAGTAATTTCTCTTTCTGGGTTTTTTCCTTACATAGTTATCTCTAGGAAAACCAGATGGCCCCAACTTATTTTTGCAGTGGGCTCAACATTATGCAGGTAGCTTACAGAAAAGTTCTTGCTGGATTTGTTGTTTCCTCCCTTTATGAAGCATTTCAGGCCTCCCTTGGTGGGTTTCTCCACTACAAGGTATTGATTGGCATTATTTACACCAATATATAAAAGATATGATATACAAGGCAAATGCCAGCACATATAGAGACATCTCTAATAACAAACATGTTTCTTGTTGGCCCATGATAAATACTACATGGAATTCTCCAGACCATAAAAGAGCTTTTTCCTATCCTCAGACAATTAAAATCATGACTGAATATGCCAACTCCAAAATTAAAGATAAAAAAACCTCGTGCGCGAGCGGGAGGGGAAGAATGAAGCGGGGGAAATCGGAGGGGTAGACGAACCATGAGAGACGATGGACTCTGAAAAACAAACTGAGGGTTCTAGAGGGGAGGGGGGTGGGAGGATGGGTTAGCCTGGTGGTGGGTATTGAGGAGGGCACATTCTGCATGGAGCACTGGGTGTTATGCACAAACAATGAATCATGGAACACTTCATCTAAAACTAAGGATGTAATGTATGGGGATTAACATAAGAATAAAAATTAAAAAAAATTAAAAAAAATAAAAAACCTCGTGCGGAAGAGCTAAACCCAATAATATGAGATATACTAATGATGGCTATTTTCTTTTATTTTCTTTTTCTTTATTAAGTTCAATTAGCCAACATATAGTACATCATTAGTTTTTTTTAATTTATTTTTTATTTTTTTATTATGTTCAATTAGCCAGCATATAGTGTATCATTAGTTTTTGATGTAGCATTCGATGATTCATTAGTTGTGTATATCACCCAGTGCTCATCACATCACGTGCCCTCCTTAATACCCATCACCCAGTTGCCCCATCCCCCTGGCCCCCTCCCTTCTGTAACCCTCAGTTTTTTTCCCAGAGTCCAGAGTCTCTCATGCTTTCTCTCCCTCTCTGACTTCTTCCCATCCAGTTTTCCCCCCCTTCCCCTATGGTCCTCTGCACTATTCCTTATATTCTACATATTAGTGAAACCATATGATAATTGTCTTTCTCTGCTTGACTTATTTCACTTAGCATAATACCCTCCAGTTCCATCCATGTCGATGCAAATGGTAGGTATTCATCCTTTCTGATGGCCGAGTAATATTCCATTGTATATATGGACCACATCTTCTTTATCCATTCATCTGTTGAAGGACATCTTGGCTCCTTCCACAGTTCGGCTATTGTGGCCATTGCCGCTATGAACATTGGGGTGCAGGTGACCCTTCTTTTCACTACATCTGTATCTTTGGGGTAAATACCTAGTGGTGCAATTGCTGAGTTGAAGGATAGCTCTATTTTTAACGTCTTGAGGAACCTCCATACTGTTTTCCAGAGTGGCTGTACCAGCTTGCATTCCCACCAACAGTGTAAGAGGGTTCCTCTTTCTTCACATCCTCGCCAACATTTGTTGTTCCCTGTCTTGTTCATTTTATCCATTCTAACTGGTGTAAGGTGGTATCTCATTGTGGTTTTGATTTGTATTTCCCTGATGGCTAATGGTGTTGAACATTTTTTCATGTGTCTGTTAGCCATTTGTATTTCTTCTTCAGAGAAGTGTTTGTTCATGTCTTCTGCTCATTTCTTGACTGAATTATTTGGGTTTTTGGGGGGGTGTTGAGTTTGATAAATTCTTTATAGATCTCAGATACCAACCCTTTATCTGAAATGTCATTTGCAAATATCTTCTCCCATTCCATGGGCTGCCTTTTAGTTTTATTGACTGTTTCCTTTGTTGTGCAGAAGCTTTTTATCTTGATGAAGTCCCAAAAGTTCATTTTTGCCTTTGTTTCCCTTGCCTTTAGAGATGTGTCTTGCAAGAAGTTGCTGTGGCCGATGTCAAAGAGGTTACTGCCTGTGTTCTCCTCTAGGATTTTGATGGATTCCTGTCTCACATTGAGGTCTTTCATCCATTTTGAGTTCAAAGATAAACTCTTTGTAGTTTATGGATGATGGCTATTTTCAAATATGGGATGAATATGTGGCTTACTCCTACTATAAGTCAAGTAAATCAAAAGGCCCTTTTGTGTTGGGAACAGAAATCATACCTGTGATACCTGGTGTAATAGCACCTGTGAATTAGGATGGCTCTTCCCAAAAGCTTACATCCATACTTTGTTTTATGAGCATCCAGTTGGTTTGCTACCAACTGGATGAGATGACCAGGCATCAGATGGCTAGCACCCAATGGAACTCAATGGCTACGTGGTACATATTTGTGGCTATGGCTAACCCCTGGATGGATAGAGCACTGTACCCTAGGCTATCGCTGGATGCAAGGGAGATGGAATAAAGAAATATCTATGCTGCAAATTATCCCCAACTACTTTATCACTGGACATGGTCAGTCTTTCACCTGCTAACTATTTTTATGCCCAAACTGGGAATAGAAGACATGATCAGGCATGTGGAGCCCCTAATGAACTATACCCCACAAGTCTTTAATGATACTACACTTGGGTTCTCCTTGTTAAACTCTGAAGTTGCACTAATGAGAAAAGCTATATTATAAAACAGGATGGCCTTGGATATAATAACAGGAGCTCAAGGAGGAACTTCTGCTATTATTAAGACTGAATGTTGTGTATATAGCCCAGAAAACTCAGCTAATATATCCAAAGTTTTAGCAGACATGCATATCCGAATTAAGGCAATGTCTGATACCTCTAGTTCTCTCAGTAATTGGATTTCTTCCTGGTTTAGCAAAAATGGATGGTCGTGGTGGAAAAAACTTTTTACCAGTAATAATAATAATTATGCTAGGTCTTCTTCTTTGCTTCAGGGGCTATTGTTGCTGCATATTCTGCATAAATATGTCAGAAAAATTATCCGAATGTGTGCTCTCTAGGAAGCATCTTATTCATATGATGAGGTCTCATGCACACCTCCAAGTCAGACAATCTACAACTAGGACCCTTCATTTATCAGACAGTTTGGGACTTTTATGCCTCTCAATAGACAGGGTCTACAATCCCTTGAAGAAGTTACAGAAGATGAGATCTTCACACTTCAACACCCCTTAAGAATAAGGATGATGAAAATCCCAAAAAGGGGGGGTTAGATGAGATAGGGAAACTGACGGGACCCCATGAATGGCTGCTTGTTTTTTGTCCTTTAACTTGCTTCTATTCTTGCTAGGACCCGCACCCTGAATTACACACACTTATAGTACAGATTATGTATGTCTTCCTTGTAAAGGTCAAGGGGTTTAATGATTTCTTTGGAGTCTTCCAGCACAATAGATAACATCTAAGGAGTGAATGGGTGAGATCATCGTGTACATTTTCCAGACCACTGACTCACCAAGACCCCTGGATCCAGGCATAGTGACTTATGGAGGACACCTAAACATTCATCTTTATTTTAACCAGTTCCTGGATGCCTGAGAAGACATGTGCACTGAACTACAATCCTCAATAAAAACTCCAGACCCAAGGAAAGATGAGACTCATGCCTCCTTCCTTTCTGAGTCTCCCAGATGCTCTGTCTGTATCTACACTCTCTATATATCCTCAATAAACTCAGCTCTGACTTCCTCTCAGCTTGTGTTTGATTTCTATCCTGTGTGAAGCCAATGACCCTCTTGGTTGATCCTGTGGGACCCCTTCTGGGTCCTCAGACCCAGCCAGACTGTGTCAGTGGGCACAGAGAGGGGAGAGGACCACATCCTCATACCAAGCATCCCAGGCATGGGGAACCCACGTGAAAACCACAGGGGCATAATTTCATGAGTTCTTACAATCAGCAGAGTTTAACACCTGGAAATTTAAAAATCAGTGGGCTTGGCTCTGGGAGAGGAGGAAGGTGAAAGGAAACTGAGTAACCAACCTAAAAGAGATAGCACAATAAACATCCCCACATAGATACAGCATAGAAGCAACATTTTGAAAAATGCATGTGGGACACAGGAAAGAGATTGGTTTACTAATATCAGAGCATGTGCTGGAGGTGCAAAGATTGCTGGAAGACTTCTCCAAGAACAGAAGAGATGGGGGGTGTCATTTCCCTCCCCTGCTCCCCACCATATATACACGGACACCTGAAGTTACCAGTGAGCAGCAACACTACCCATCTACCCTACTAAAAACACACCCCACCCTCACACTCTTCTGTGGATCCACCCCCTCCAGCCAGGCCCTGGATCAATGTCTCCTCTCACAGCAGACAAGCATAGATGATACTGGTACCACATGCCCCACCACTCCATTCCCCTGTGGACCTGTGCCATCAAGACCTGTTACAGGAGTTTTCTTTTTTTCTAGTTTGAAGTTTTTATTTCAATTCCAGTTAGTTACCATACAGCATAATATTAATTTCAGGAGTAGAATTTACTGATTCATCACTTAAATACAACAACCAGTGCTCATCACAACAAGTGCCCTCCTTAATACCCATCACCCATGTAACCCATTCTCCTGCCCACCTTCCCTCCAGCAACCCTCAGTTGGTTTCCTATGATTTAGTCTCCTATAGATTGCCTTTCTCGGGTGCCTGGGTGGCTCAGATGGTTGAGCCTCTGCCTTCGGCTCGGGTCATGATCCCAGGGTCCTGGAGTCGAGACCCACATCTGGCTCCCTGCTCAGCGGAGAGCCTGCTTCTCCCTCTGCCTCTGCACCTCCCCCAGCTCGTGCTCTCTCTCTATCTCTCTGTCTCAAATGAATAAATTAAAAAAAAATAGATTGCCTTTCTCTTTCTTCCCCTATGTTCATCTCTTTTGTTTCTTATATTCCACATATGAGTGAAATCATATGGCATTTGTCATTCTCTGAGTGACATTTCACTTAGCATAATACTCTCTAGCTCCATCCACATCGTTGCAAATGGCAAGATTTCATTCTTTTGATGGCTGAGCAATATTCCATTAGATATATATACCACTTCTTCTTTATTCATTAATCAGTCAATGGACATTTGGGCTCTTTCCATAATTTGACTATTGTTGATAATGGTGCTAGAAGCATTGGGGTGCATGTTTCCCTTCTAATCAGTATTTTTGTATCCTTTGGGAAAATACCTAGCAGTGCAATTGCTGGATCATAGGGTAGTTCTATTTTTAAATTTTTGAGGAACCTCCATACTCTTCCAGAGTGGGTACACAAGTTTGCATTCCCACAAATACTGTAAGAGGATTTCCCTTTCTCCACATCCTCACCAACATCTGTTGTTTCCTGTGTTGTTGATTTTAGCCATTCTAACAGGTGTAAGATGATATCCCATTGCAGTTTTAATTTGTATTTCCCTGACGAGTGATGCTGAACATCTTTTCATGTGTCTGTTAGCCATTTGGATGTCTTCTTTGGAAAATTATCTATTCATGGCTTCTGCCCATTTTTTAACTGGATTATATGTTTGTTGAGTGTTAAGTGTGATAAATTCTTCATAGATTTGTTATATTAACCCTTTATCATATGTCATTTGCAAATATCTTCTCCCATTCCCTAGGTTGACTTTTATTTTTGCTGATTATTCCCTTCACTGTGCAGAAGCTATTTACCTTGATGAAGTCCCAATAGTTCATTTTTGCTTTTGTTTCCCTTGCATCCAGAATCATATCTAGTAAGAAGTTGCAATGGCCAATGTCAAAGAGGTTGTTGCCTTCATTCTCCTCTAGGATTTGATGGCTTCCTCTCTCAAATTTAGGTCTTTCATCCATTTTGAATTTATTTTTGTGTATGGTGTAAGAACGTGGTCCAGTTACTCTTTTTAAAAATATTTTATTTATTTATTTATTTGAGAGAGAGAATGAGAGAGAGCACGAGAGGGAGGAGGGTCAGAGGGAGAAGCAGACCCCCACTGAGCAGGGAACCCAATGCAGGACTCGATCCTGGGACTCCAGGATCATGACCTGAGCTGAAGGCAGTCACTCAACTGACTGAGCCACACAGGTGCCCAGGTCTAGTTTCATTATTTGCATGTTCCTGTCCAGTTTTCTCAACACCATTTGTTGAAGAGACTGTCGTTATTCCAATGAATGGTCTTTCCTTCTTTGTCAAAGATTAGTTGACCTAGTTTTTTTCTGAATAGTTAAGACTGTCTTATGGTTGGGACATCTGGGTGGCTCAGTCGGTTAACCATCTGCCTTTGGCTCAGATCATGATCCCAGCATCCTGGGATCAAATCCCGCATCGGGCTCCCTGCTCAGCGGGGAGTCTGCTTCTGCCTCAGCCTGCCGCTCCCCCTGATTGTGCGCTCTCTCTCTCTGTCTCTGACAAATTAATTATATATTAAAATATTTTTAAAAAAAGAATGTCTTATGGTTCCCTTCCCTCTCATTTTTTCTTTCCCCTATGTTCATCTGTTTTGTTTCTTAAATTCCACATATTACTAAAATCTTATAGTATTTGTCATTCTTTGATTGACTTATTTTGCTTAGCTCCATCCACATGTTTGACAATGGCAAGATTTCATTCTTTTTGAGAGCTCAGTAATATTCCATATACCACATCTGATTTATCCATTCATCAGTCAGTGGACATTGGGGCTCTTTCCATAATCTGGCTATTGTTGATAATGCTTCTATAAACATCAGGGTGCATGTGCCCCCTCAAATCCATATTTTTGTATCCTTTGGATAAATACCTAGTAGTGCAATAGCTAGGTCACAAGGTAGTCCCATGTTTGACATTTTGAAGAACCTCCATACTGTTTCTGAGTGGCTACACCAGTTTGCATTCCCACCAATAGTGTAAGAGGTTTCCCCTTTCTCCACATCCTCATCAATATCTGTTGTTTCTTGTGTTGATTTTATACATTCTGACAGGTGTAAGGTGATCTCTCCTTGTAGTTTTCATATGTATTTCCCTGATGATGATGATGTTGAGCATCTTTTCATATGTCTGCTAACCCTCTGGATGTCTTCTTTGGAAAAATGTCTATTCATATTCTCTGACCATTTTTTTTTTTTGTATACATTATATAATATGGATACCTAGTTAAGCTAAATATCTTTTTTAATTTTTATTTAAATTCAATTAATTAACATATAGTGTATCATCAGTTACAGAGGTAGAGTTCAATGATTCATCAGTTGCATATAACACACAGTGCTCATTGCAACATGTGCCTCCTTAATACCCATCACTCAGTTACCCCATTGTGCCACCCAACTCCCCCCCAACAACCCTCAGTTTGTTTCCTATAGATAAGAGTGTCTTATGGTTTATCAAGAAATGGGCAGAAGACATGAATAGACATTTCTGCAAAGAAGACATACAAATGGACAACAGACACATGAAAAAGTGTTCAACATCACTGGGCATCAGAGAAATACAAATCAAAACCTCAATGGGATACCACCTCACACCAGTCAGAATGGCTAAAATGAACAAGTCAGGAAATGACAGATGATGGCGGGGATGCGGAGAAAGGGGAACCCTCCTACACTGTTGGTGGGAATGCAAGCTGGTGCAGCCACTCTGGAAAACAGTATGGAGGTTCCTCAGAAAGTTGAAAATAGAACTACCCTACAACCCAGCAACTGCACTACTGGGTATTTACCCAAAAGACACAAATGTAGTGATCTGAAGGGGTATGTGCATCCCAATGTTTATAGCAGCAATGTCCACAATAGCCAAATTATGGAACGAGCCAAGATGTCCATCAACAGATGAATGGATAAAGAAGATGTGGTATATAAAAAAAAAAGATGTGATATATATATACACACACACACACACACACACACACAATGGAATATTATGCAGCCATCAAAAAAACCCAAAATCTTGCCATTTGCAATGACGTGGATGGAACTAGAGGGTATTATGCTAAGTGAAATAAGTCAATCAGAGAAAGACAAGTATCATATGATCTCACTGATATGAGAAATTTGAGAAACAAGACAGGATCATAGGGGAAGGGAGAAAAAATGAAACAAGATGAAACCAGAGAGGAAGACAAATCATAAGACACTCTTAATCTCAGGAAACAGAGGGTTGCTGGAGTGGTGAGTGGTGGGAGGGATGGGGTGGCTAGGTGATGGACATTGGGGAGGGTATGTGCTATGGTGAGCACTGTGAATTGTATAAGACTGTTGAATCACAGACCTGTACCTCTGAAACAAATAATACATTATATGTTAAAAAAAAAAAAAAGAGAGTAGGAAGAGAAAAATGAAGGGGGAAATCAGAAGGGGAGACAAATCATGAGAGACTATGGACTCTGAGAAACAACCTGAGGGTTATAGAGGGGAGGGGGTGGGAGAATGGGTTAGCCAGGTGATGGGTTTTAAGGAGGGCAGGTACTGCATGAAGCACTGGGTGTTATACGCAATGAATCATGGAACACTACATCAAAAACTAATGATGTGGGGGAAGGAGCAAGATGGCAGAGGAGTAGGAGACCTAAATTTCTTCTGGTCCCAGGAATTCAGCTAGATAGGGATCAAACCATTCTGAACACCTATGAACTCAACAGATCGAAGAAAAGAACAGCAGCAACTCTCTGAACAGAAAAGTGACAACTTTCTGGAAGGTAGGATGTGCGGAGAAGTGAATCCGAGGCGATATTTGGGAAGATAGACTGTGGGGGGAGGGAGCCTCTGTCAGCCACTACCTGCAAGTGATAGAGCAATGGAGCACAAAATCAGAACTTTTAGAAGTCTGCTCCGCTGAGGGACATCGCTCTGGTGGCTAAGCAGGGGGTGGAACCCTCGCTGGGACAGTGTGGTCTCAGGACCCTAGGGGTCACAGAAAGACCGGGGGGTGCCTGAGTGCGGCAGAGATCCCAGGTATCAGAGTGGGGAAGCCAGCTGCAGAGATGGAGCCAAGGAGTGGGCTCTCAGCTCAGGGTTGCCATAAACTGTGATCCACGGCACAGTTGGGCCACTGCTCCTCCAGCAGGGACCCAACAAGTGGCAGATCCAGGGAGACGCCCCTTCCTCCCCCAGGAGGAGTGGCGCGGGAATGCACCACAGGAATCTGCTGGGCTTGGAGACTCCACACGGGGTCACGTGACAGAGATAGAAATGCTGGGTCACAGGCCGGTGAGCACGGAGTGTGGCCAGAGACCGGGGATGGGAGTGATTGACTGCTTTTCTCTGGGGGCACACTGAGGAGTGGGGCCCCAAGTTCTCAGCTCCTCCAGGGCAGAGATTGGTAGGCCGCCATTTTCATCTCATCCTCCAAAGCTGTACGGAAAGCTTGCAGGGAACAAAAGCTCCCTAGAGCAAACCCGAGCAGATTACTTAGCCTGGCCCCTGGCAAGGGTGGGGCAATTCCGCCTCCGGCAAAGACATCTGAGAACCACTGCAATGGGCCCCTCCCCCAGAAGATCAGCAAGAACAGCCTGCCAAGACCAAGTTTACCAATCAATGAGAACGGGAGAACACCAGCGCTAGGGAATACAGCACATAGAATTCATGGCTTTTTTTCCCCATGATTCTTTAGTCTTTCAAAGTTAATTTTTTTAATTTTCTTTTTTCTTTGAATTTTTATTTTTCCCCTTTTCAACCAACATCTTATCAACCGCTTTTTTAAAAAATCTTTTTTTATTTTTGATTTTTAGGGTCATATTCTATCCCTTCATAGTAGTTAACCTTATTTTTAATATATATATATATAAGTTGTTCTCTCTTTAAAATTTTAGGATACAATTTCTTCTAACAGACCAAAATATACACTAAATCTCTAGTGTATGGTTTTGTTCTAGTCTCCTGTCTGATCACATTCTCTCCCTTTTTTTTTTTATTCCTCTTCTTTCTTTTTTCAACCAACTTCTTATCAATTCCTTTTATAAAATCTTTTCTAATTTTCATCTGTACAGTTATATTCCATCCCTTTATTGTATTTACCCTTATTTTTGTACATATGTAAGTTTTTCTTTCTTTAAAATTTTGGGAGGCACTTTCTTCTAACAGGCCAAAATATGTCCAAAATCTAGTGTGTGGCACTAATCTATGCACCAGCCTGATCATATTTGATATTCTTTTTTTTTATCTTTTTCTTTTTCATTTTTTTTACTTTTTCCTTTCTTTCCCTTTCTTTTCCCCTGGTTTCAGGTCTCTTCTGATTTGTTTAGTGTATATTTTTCTGGGGTTGTTGTTACCCTGTTAGCATTTTGTTCTCTCATTCATCTATTCTCCTCTGGACAAAATGACAAGATGGAAAAAATCACCTCAAAAAAAAGAACAAGAGGCAGTACCGACCGCCAGGGACCTAATCAGTACGGACATTAGTAAGATGTCAGAAGTAGAGTTCAGAATAATGATTTTAAAGATACTAGCTGGGCTTGAAAAAAGCATGGAAGATATTAGAGAAACCATTTCTGGAGAAATAAAAGAACTAAAATCTAACAAGTCGAAATCAAAAAGGCTATTAATGAGGTACAATCAGAAATGGAGGCTCTAACTGCTAGGATAAATGAGGCAGAATAGGGAATTAGTGATATAGAAGACCAAATGATGGAAAATAAAGAAGCTGAGAAAAAGAGAGATAAACAATGACTGGATCACGGGGCAGAATTCGAGAGATAAGTGATACCATAAGATGAAAAAATATAAGAATAATTGGGATCTCAGAAGAAGAAGAAAGAGAGAGGGGGGCAGAAGGTATATTGGAGCAAATTATAGCAGAGAACTTCCCTAATGTGGGGAAGGAAACAGGCATCAAAATCCAGGAGGCACAGAGAACCCCCCTCAAAATCAATAAAAATAGGTCAACACCCCGACATCTAATAGTAAAACTTAGAAGTCTAAGAGACAAAGAGAAAATCCTGAAAGCAGCTTGGGACAGGAGATCTGTAATCTACAATGGTAGAAACATTAGATTGGCAGCAGACCTATCCACAGAGACCTGGCAGGCCAGAAAGGACGGGCATGATATATTCAGAGCACTAAATGAGAAAAATATGCAGCCAAGAATATTATATCCAGCTAGGCTGTCATTGAAAATAGAAGGAGAGATAAAAAAGCTTCCAGGTCAAACAAAAACTAAAGGAATTTGCAAACATGAAACCAGCCCTACAAGACATATTGAAAGGGGTCCTCTAAGCAAAGAGAGAGCCTAAAAATAACATAGACCAGAAAGGAACACAGACAATATACAGTAACAGTAACCTTATAGGCAATAAAATGGCACTAAATTCATATCTTTCAATAGTTACCCTGAATGTAAATGGGCTAAATGCCCCAATCAAAAGACACAGGGTATCAGATTGGATAAAAAAACAAGACCCGGGGCGCCTGGGTGGCTCAGTCGGTTAAGTGACTGCCTTCGGCTCAGGTCATGATCCTGGAGTCCCTGGATCAAGTCCCGCATCGGGCTCCCTGCTCGGCAGGGAGCCTGCTTCTCCCTCTGACCCTCCCCCCTCTCATGAGCTCTCTCTCTCTCTCTCATTCTGTCTCAAATAAATAAATAAAATCTTTAAAAAAATATATTTAAAAAACAAGACCCATTGATATGCTGCCTGCAAGAGACTCATTTTAGACCCAAAGACACCTCCAGATTGAAAGTGAGGGGGTGGAAAACCATTTACCATGCTAATGGACACCAAAAGAAAGCTGGGGTGGCAATCCTTATATCAGACAAATTAGTTTTTAACCAAAGACTATAATAAGAGAGGAGGAAGGACACTATATCTCCCAAAAAAACAAAAGCCCAGGGCCAGATGGCTTCCCAGGGAAATTCTACCAAACATTTAAAGAAGAATTAATACCCATTCTTCTGAAACTGTTCCAAAAAATAGAAATGGAAGGAAAACTTCCAAACTCGTTTTATGAGGCCACCATTACCTTGATCCCCAAACCAAAGACCCCATCAAAAAGTAGAACTACAGACCAATATCCTTGATCAACATGGATGCAAAAATTCTCACCAAAATACCCGCCAGTAGGATCCAACAGTATATTAAAAGGATTATTCACCATGGCCAAGTGGGATTTATCCCTGGGCTGCAAGGTTGGTTCAACATCCACAAAACAATCAATGTGATACAATACATCAATAAAAGTAAGAACAAGAACCATATGATCTTCTCAATAGATGCAGAAAAAGCATTTGACATTAGTTATATAGTGATATATACAGCATCCTTTCTTGATTAAAACTCTTCAGAGTATAGGGATAGAGGGTACATACCTCAATATCATAAAAGCCACCTATGAAAAACCCACAGTGAATATCATTCTCAATGGGGAAAAACTGAGAGCTTTCCCCCTAAGGTCAGGAACGCGACAGGGATGTCCACTATCACCACTGCTATTCAACATAGTACTAGAAGTCCTAGCCACAGCAATCAGACAACAAAAAGAAATAAAAGGCATCCAAATCAGCAAAGAAGAAGTCAAACTCTCACTCTTCGCAGATGATATGATACTTTATGTGGAAAACCCAAAAGACTCCACCCCAAAACTGCCAGAACTCATACAGGAATTCAGTAAAGTGGCAGGATATAAAATCAATGCACAGAAATCAATGGCATTCCTATACACCAACAACAAGACAGAAGAAAGAGAAATTAAGGAGTCGATCCCATTTACAATTGCACCCAAAACCATAAGATACCTAGGAATAAATCTAACCAAAGAGGCAAAGAATCTATACTCACAAAACTATAAAATACTCATGAAAGAAATTGAGGAAGACACAAAGAAATGGAAAAACGTTCCATGCTCATGGGTTGGAAGAACAAATATTGTGAAGATGTCAATGCTTCCTAGAGCAATCTACACATTTAATGCAATCCCCATGAAAATACCATCAACTGTTTCCAAAGAAATAGAACAAATAATCCTAAAATTTGTATGGAACCAGAAAAGACCCCATATAGCCAGAGGAATGTTGAAAAAGAAAAGCAAAGCTGGTGGCATCACAATTCTGGACTTCAAGATCTATTACAAAGCTGTAATCATCAAGACAGTATGGTACTGGCACAAATACAGACACATAGATCAATGGAACAGAACAGAGAGCCCAGAAATGAACCCTCAACTCTATGGTCAACTCATCTTTGACAAAGCAGGAAAGAATGTCCAATGGAAAAAAGACAGTCTCTTCAACAAATGGTGTTGGGAAAATTGGACAGCCACATGCAGGAGAATGAAACTGGACCATTTCCTTACAGCACACACAGAAATAGACTCAAAATGGTTGAAAGACCTAAATGTGAGACAGGAGTCCATCAAAATCCTAAAGGAGAACACAGCCAGCAACCTCTTCGACCTCAGCCACAGCAACTTCTTCCTAGAAACATCGCCAAAGGCAAGGGAAGCAAGGGCAAAAATGAACTATTGGGACTTCATCAAGATAAAAAGCTTTTGCACAGCAAAAGAAACAGTCAACAAAACCAAAAGACAACCGACAGAATGGGAGAAGATATTTACAAATGACATATCAGATAAAGGGCTGGTATCCAGAATCTATAAAGAACTTCTTAAACTCAACACCCAAAGAACAAATGATCCAATCAAGAAATGGGCAGAAGACATGAACAGACATTTTTCCAAGGAAGACATCCAAATGGCCAACAGACACATGAAAAAGTGCTCAACAACACTCGGCATCAGGGAAATCCAAATCAAAACCTCAATGAGATACCACCTCGCACCAGTCAGAATGGCTAAAATGAACAAGTCAGGAAATGACAGATGATGGCGGGGATGCAGAGAAAGGGGAACCCTCCTACACTGTTGGTGGGAATGCAAGCTGGTACAGCCACTCTGGAAAACAGTATGGAAATTCCTCAAAAAGTTGAAAATAGAGCTACCCTACAACCCAGCAATTGCACTACTGGGTATTTACCCAAAAGATACAAATGTAGGGATCCGAAGGGGTACGTGCACCCCGATGTTTGTAGCAGCAATGTCCACAATAGCCAAACTATGGAAAGAGCTAAGATGTCCAGTGACAGATGAATGGATAAAGAAGATGTGGTATATATATATAATGGAATATTATGCAGCCATCAAAAGGAATGAAATCTTGCCATTTGCAACAATGTTGATGGAACTGGAGGGTATTATGCTGAGCAAAATAAGTCAGTCAGAGAAAGACATGTATCATATGATCTCACTGATATGAGGAATTCTTAATCTCAGGAAACAAACTGAGGGTTGCTGGGGTGGTGGGGGGTGGGAGGGATGGGGTGGCTGGGTGATAGACATTGGGGAGGGTATGTGCTATGGTGAGCACTGTGTATTGTGTAAGACTGTTGAATCACAGACCTGTACCTCTGAAACAAATAATACATTATATGTTAAAAAAAAAGAAGATAGTAGGAAGGGAAAAATGAAGGGGGGGGAATCGGAGGGGGAGACGAACCATGAGAGACTATGGACTCTGAGACACAAACTGAGGGTTCTAGAGGGGAGGGGGGTCGGGGGATGGGTTAGCCTGGTGATGGGTATTAAAGAGGGCATGTACTGAATGGAGCACTGGGTGTTATAAGCAAACAATGAATCATGGAACACTACATCAAAAACTAATGATGTAATGTATGGTGATTAACATGACATAAAAAAAGGAAAAAAATTAATGATGTAATGTATGGTGACTAACATAATAAAATAAAATTTTTTAAAAAAGAGTCTCTTATGGTTTGTCTCCCTCTCTGATATTGTCTTACTTTATCTTTCCCTCCCTTCCCCTATGACCTCTGTTTTGTTTCTTAAATTCCACATAAGTGAAATCATATGATAATTGTCATCCTCTGATTAACTTATTTCGCTTAGCATAATACCTTCTAGTTCCATCCATGTCCTTGCAAATGGTAAGATTTCATTCTTTTTGATGGTTGAGTAATATTCCATTGTATATATGTACCACTTCTTCTTTGTCCATTCATCTATTGATGGACATCTGGGCTCTTTCCATAGTTTGGCTATTGAGGACATTGCTACTATAAACATTGGGGTGCATGTACCCCTTCAGATCATTATGTTTGTATCCTTTGAGTAAATACCCAGTAGTGCAATTGCTGGGTGGTAGGGTAGCTCTATTTTTAGCTTTGTGATGAACTTCCATAATGCTTTCCAGAGTGACTGTACCAGCTTGCATTCTCACCAGCAGTGTAAGAGGGTTCCACTTTCTCTGCATCCTCGCCAAAATTTGTTGTTTCTTGACTTGTTAATTTTAGCATTTTGACTGGTGTGAGGTGGTCTCTCATTGTGGTTTTGATTTTTATTTCCCTAATCAGGCCAGGTAAGTTTTAAAACTCCAAACTTTAGGGACCTCATGTGCCGGGGACCTGCACTGGTTTTCTGGGGGAATGTCTCACCACACTGTGATGAATGCAGGTTTGACCCAGAAGGGCCATCATACCAGAGTGCAAGAGCATGCTCCAAAAGCAAAGTGCACTAAAAAGCCAGTATCCAGGTTAGCTGCCCTCAGTAGGTGTCTCTACACCTATGCCAAAATGGGGGGAAATGTTGCCCACCATCTCCTTTGTTCCCTGAGAGGCAATGCCACCTCTCAGATGCACTCCAAGCAGGGGGAACTGTCTCTCCCAGTGCATCTCAAGTGATCCACAAATCGCAACCTCTTCCCCTAGGCTACAGGAACACTGCAGCAACCTCAGAACTTTATACCAGCCACACCATGGACCTCTAAAACCAGTTTTTGAGCCTTATGGGTTGCAATACAAAAATCAGCCCCTCTTGTTTTCCCAGGTCTGAAAAGGAAAATAGGAAAACAATCCCATTTACAATAGGATCAAAAAGAATAAAATACCTAGGACTAAACTTAAAGAAGGAGACAAAAACTTTTACACTGAAAATTATAAGAAGTTGATGAAAGAAATTAAAGAATACACAAATCATAAGACATCCCATGTTTATTGATTCAAAGACTCATTATTAATATGTCCATACTACTCCAAGTGATTTACTGATTCAATGAAATCTCTATTGAAATTCCAAGGACAAATTTTACAGAAATAGAAAAAACAATTCTAAAATTCATGAGAAATCACAAAGAACCCCAAATATTAAAGTAATCTTGAGGCAATGTGTCTACAGGGGCAAGGCTAGAGCAATATCATGGTATTCTCTTACTTAAAAAAAAAAGTGTGTATTAGGAGGAGAGAGAGTTAAAAAAAAGAGGAAAGAAGGGGAAAAAAGAATAAAAAAAAGAAAAACGGAAGATGATTTTGAGGTTAAGATGGTGGAGTAGTAGGGGACCCTATATTGGCCTTATCCCTCAAACATAGTGAGACAAATATCAAATCACTCTGAACACCCAAGAAATTGATCTGAGAACTGAGAGAACAAATCGCACATCTCAAAGGAGAAAAACAGCCACACTGTGGAAAGTAGGAGCTGCAGAGAGTTGATTTGCAGGAGAAAAGAACTGCAGGTGCTGTGGAGGGGAGGGAGCCCTGATCATGGAGAGAGGACAGAGAAAGAGAGAGAGAGAGCACTGTGCAGGGGATTGCGCTATAAAAACTCTTCCCCAAAACCACTGACAGGGAAAAGGAGAGGGGCTAATTACTACAAGTTTTTATAAGCAGCAGAGCTCAAAGTCTGAAGTTTTAGAAGTCTGCACCATGGCCGGGGTGGTGCCTGGTGGGCTTACCGGTGCTCCTGTGGGGAAGGAGGTCAGAGACCCAGGAGCAGACAGTGTGGTCTGAGGATCCCCTGGGTTTCATGAAGAGAAACAGTTCTCCTTCTTGGAGTGCAATTGGGAGAGGTGGCGTGGCCTCTCTGAGGAGCTGGCAGGTGCCAATGTTCCACCTTGTTCGTTAGCATAGGGACAGAGACACCTGCTGAGGGCAGGAAAACTTGGTGGTGGTTTTTTTTCTGTGCTTTACAACAAACTCCGAACTGCTATGCACTCATGCAACTGCTTTTCTGGGACAAACCGGCACGAGCCACAGCATGGTGAGACCCTCCCCCAGAGGATCAATGCAGGTCCCTAAAATTTGGAGCTTTGAAACCCAGCCATGTGCTTGAGATAAAACACAGGAGAACTGAGGCCAGGAAGACAAATGGCTCAGACACAGACAGGGTGAAAGCGGGGTTCTGATAGAAGCCTGGGACACAGGAGGGGAGATTATTTGCTCTTCTGGGAGGGCTTTCTTAACAGCAGCGGGCAGAAACTCCCCTCATCAGGGATGAGAGAGTGTGTTGACGCCATTTTCCCCCTGCCCATCAGCACAGGCAGACTTCAGTGAGCAACATAGTGCCCCCAATGGAGGCTGGAATGGCTTACACCAAGGCTCGCCCCACTGCACCTTGCAGGTGCATTTTTACAAGGACAAATCTCTCTGAGAACCAGCACAGCAGGCCCCTCCCCCAGAAGACCAGCACAAACCCTTCTTGCACACCAACTCTACAGATCGTAGAGTGCTAAAAAGCTTCAGCTCTAGGGGAAATAGTATCTAGTTTCTTTTAACAAGCAGACCAAAACACATAGTTAAAACTTGCAACACAGTGGACAAGGTCCAAATATCCCCCACTGCAGGGAAGAGAAACTTGGGACTGACTGAGGGAAGGAACAGCCAAAACACAGCAGCAGAGTGCACACTCTGAAACACTTCTTGAAGCATCAGGCCCAAGACAGTATAGGACCTATTCTTAATATAGCCATTACTCTCAGGAGCAGGAATATAACAGACTTTCCTAACAATCACACAAAAAATTGTGACCTAGACAAAATGACAAGATGGAGGAATTCAGCCCAAAAGAAAGAACAGGAAGAAGTCAAGGCCAGGGATTTAATCAAAACAGATATAAGTAAGATACCTGAACAAAAATTTAAAACAACAATCATAAGGATATTATCTGGGCTTGAGAAAACCATAGAAGACAAAAGAGAATCCCTTACTGCAGAGATAACAGAACAAAAACTAGTCAGGCTGAAATTAAAAAATTGTATAACTAAGGTGCAAAACCAACTGGATGCAAAGACAATGAGGATGGATGAGACAGAGGAATGAATCAGTGCTATAGAAGATAAAATTATGGAAAATAATGAAGCTGAAAAGAAGAGGGAAAGAAAAGCATTGGATCAAGAATGTAGTCTTAGGGAACTCAGTAACTCCATGAAGCATAAAAACATTCATATCAAAGGAGTGCCAGAAGAAGAAGAGAGGGAAAAGGGGGCAGGTTTATTTGAGCAAATTATAGCTGAAAACTTCCCTAAGCTGGCTAAGGAAGCATACATCAAAATCCAAAAGGCACAGAGAACTCTCATCAAATTCACAAAAGTCAGCCATCACCAAGACATACCATAGTCAAATTCCCAAAATATACAGACAAGGAAATAATCCTGAAAGCAGAAAGGGAAAAAAAGTCCTTAACATACAAGGGAAGGCAGATCAGGTTCACAGCAGATCTGTCCACTGAAACATGGCAGGCCAGAAAGTAGTGGAAGGAAATATCCAACATGAGGAATAGAAAAATCTATAGTCAAGAATACATTATACAGCAAGGCTGTCATTCAAAAAGAAGGAGAGATAAAGAGTTTCCCAGACAAACAAAAACCAAAGGAATTCATGACCACTAAACCTGCCTTGCAAGAAATATTAAAGGGGACTCTTTGAGTGGGGAAAAAAAACAAAGGCAACAAAGACTAGAAAGGACCAGAGAACCTCACAAGAAACACTAATTTCACAGGTAACACAATGGCACTAAATTCATATCTTTCCATAATCACCCCAAATGTAAATGGACTAAATGCTCCCATCAAAAGACATAGGGTATCAGAATGGATAAAAAAAAAAACAAGACCCATCTATAAGCTGCCTACAAGAGACACATTTTGGACTTAAAGACACATGCAGATTGAAAGTGAGGGTGTAGAGAAAAATTTATCATTCTAATGGACATCAAAAGAAAGCTGGAGTAGCCATACTTATATCAGACAAACTAGATTTTAAACCAAAGACTGTAACAAGAGATGAAAATGGGCACTATATAATTACAAAGGGGTCTATCCAACAAGAAGATCTAGCAATTGTAAATATTTATGCCCCCAACTTGGGAGAACCCAAATATATAAAACAATTAATAACAAATATAAAGGAACTCATTGATAATAATACAATAATCACTAAATTCTACTCCTGAAACCAATATTACACTATATGTTAAGTAACTAGAATTTAAATAAAAATTTGAAGGGAAAAAGGGGGTCATTCACAATGATTAAGTGGAATTTAATCCAGGAATACAAGAATGGTTCAATACCTGCAAATCAATCAATATGATATACCACAACAACAAAATGAAAGGTAAAAATAATTTAATCATCTCAATAGATGCAGGAAAAACATTTGACAAAATTTAACATCCACTCATAATAAAACTCTCAACAAAGTGGGTTTAGGGGAAACATATCCCAACATAATAAAGGCCATACATAAAAATCCCACAGCTAACATCATACTCAATGGTAAAAACCTGAGAGCTTTTCCTCTAAATTCAGGAATAAGACAGGGATGTACACTCTCATTACTTTTATTCAACATACTACTGGAAGCCCTAGGCACAGCAATCAGACAAGAAAAAGAAATAAGAGACATCCATAGTGGTAAAGAAGAAGATAAACTGTCACTATCTGAAGATGACATGGTAATCTATGTAGAAACTTCTAAGGACTCCAATAGAAAAACTACTAGAAAGAATAAGTAAATTCAGTTAAATTACACAATACAAAATTAATACCCAGAAATTCATAATAACAAAATAGCAGAAAAAGAAATTAACAAAAAACTGCATTTACAATGACACCAAAAAGAATGAAATACCTAGGAATAAACTTAACCAAGGAGGTGAACGATGTGTATTCTGAAAGCTATAAAAGATTAATAAAAGAAATTGAAGATGACACAAATGGAAAGATACTCCATGCTCATGGATTGGAGGAATTAATATTATTAAAATGTCCATATTACCCAAAGAAATCTACATCTTTAATGCAATCACTATCAAAGTAACAACAGCATTTTCCTTGGAACTAGAACAAACTATCCTAAAATTTGTATGGAACCACAAAAGATCCCAAATATCCAAAGAAACCTTGAAAAAGAAAAGCAAGGCTGAAAGTGTCACAATCCCAAATTTCAAGATATAATACAAAGCTGTAATAATCAAAACAATATTGTACTGGCAAAAAATAGACACTTAGATCAATAGAACAGAATAGAGAACCCAGAAACAAACTCATTCATATATGGCTAAATAATCTATGACAAAGGAGGTGAGAATATGCAATGAGGAAAAGACAGTCTCTTCAATAAATGGTGCTGAAAACTGGACAGCTACATGTAAAAGAATGAAATTGGACTACTTTCTAACACCATACACAAAAACTAACTCAAAATGGGTTAAAGACCTAAATGTGAGTCCTGAAACCATAAAATTCCTAGAGGAAAACACAGGCAGTAATTTCTCTGGCATAGGCCTTATAAACATTTTTCTAGATATGTCTCTTAAGGCAAGGGAAACAAAACCAAAATTAACTTTTGGAACTACATCAAAATAAAAAGCTTTTGGACAGCAAGGAAACCATCAATAAAACAAAAAGGCAACCTACTGAATGGGAGAAGATATTTGCAAATGATATATCCAATAGGAGTTTAATATCCAATTTATAGGAAGATCTTATACAACTCAACACCAAAAAAACACAATTTGATTAAAAAAAGGGGCAGAGGGCCTGAATAGACATCTTTCCAAAGAAGACATACAGATGGCCAACAGACACATGAAAAGATGTTCAACATCAGTCATCATCAGAGAAATGCAAATCAAAACCACAATGAGATATTACTTCACACCAGTCATATTGGCAAAAATCAAAAAGAGAAGAAACAACAAGTGTTGGCAAATATGTGGAGAAAAAGAAACTCACATACACTGTTAGTAGGAAAGTAAATTGGTATAGCCACTGTGGAAACAGTACAGATGTTGCTCAAAAAATTTAAAATAGAAATATCATATGATCTAATAATTCAACTAGTGGGTATTTACCCAAAGAAAATGAAAACACTAATTCAAAAAGATATATGCAACCCTATGTTTATTACACCATTATTTACAATAGCCAAGATATGGAAGGAACCTAAGTGTTTACCAATAGAGGAAGATAAGGAAGACAGACAGACAGACAGACACACACACACACACACACACACACACACACACACACACCCCACACACAATGGAATATTATGCCACCATTAAAAAGGATGAGATATTTCTCATTTGCAACAACATAGATGTCCTAGAGGGTATTATGCTAAGTGAAATAAGTCAAACTGAGAAAAACAAATATATGATTTCACTCATATGTGGAATCTAAAAAACAAAACAAATGAATAAGCAAACAAAAGCAGAATCAGACCTACACATACAGAGAACAAATTGATGGTTGCCAGAGGTCAAGGGGTGGGGATGGCAAAATGGGTGAAGGGAAGTGAGAAGTATAGGCTTCCAGTTTGGAATAAAAAAGTCATGCAGATGAAGGTATAATATAGGGAATATAGTCAATGATTGTTTTTTTTTTCCTTCATTAGTTTTTGATGTAATGTTGGAGTCACCAATATTGTAATAGCATTGTATGGTGATAGATGGTAGTTACACTTGTGGTGCACATAGCATAATGTATACATTTGTCAAATCACTATGTTGTACACCTGAAACTAGTTTAACACTCTGTACCAAGTATGCTCAAATTTAATTTAAAAAAAAAAAAGAATTTCTTGTCTTTGAACAGCATTATGAAAAAAAATGAAAAGAAAAGTTGCAGACTGGGAGTAAATATTTTCAAATCACACATTTGATAACAGTCTTGATCTACAATATATGAAGAACTCCTCAACATCCATTTCCAATCAAGATAGGGTAATAGGGACAGCATTTTCCTTCTAACTGGAAACAACCAAAATTCAACAAAATACATGAAATAAGTTTTGAAGAACTAGACATCAAGCAACAAATGATAAGTGATCCCTGAGAGATGGGAAACAAACAGGGTCAGCCTTATGATTGCCCTAGATAACTGCCTTGAAAGAATTTCCAGTCCACAGCATAAGGAAAGGGAGCTAAGGCAGAGCCCAGTAGAGTTCCTGAGTTTAGGAGATGGAGCTGAAAGTCTAAGACCAAGATATCATGAGTTCATATATGAAGAGTACTCAAGATAACAGGACTGCACAAAGAAGAATGTCAACAATCTGTAAAGACACCCCTTGAAAATTTAGCAGATTATCATTATGCATGTGAGGAAACTACCCAAGGCCGTAAAAAGAACTATCAGAAAATATTAGAGAGAACAGTAACTGGTGTTCACACAGGGCTTGGGACACTGGCCATTAATATCAGCCAAACAGCAAAAGCTTAAAATTCACAGGACATTGGCAGTGTACCCCAAAAGGTCTTATCTTAGTAGTAAAAAATAATTATCCCTAGACTGAGTACTGCTCTGGATCTGCCTACCAAATCATAAAAGCATGACCTAAAAGTATCAAACTATCTGAATAACTTAACTGCATCAAAGAACAAAGCATAAGAAGTTCATGTAAATATGCCAACTATTGTCCTAATTTCTTTTTTTTTTAAAGATTTTATTTATTTATTTGAGAGAGAGAATGAGAGAGAGAGCATGAGAGGGGTGAGGGTCAGAGGGAGAAGCAGACTCCCTGCTGAGCAGGGAGCCCGATGCGGGACTCGATCCCAGGACTCCAGGATCATGACCTGAGCTGAAGGCAGTCGCTTAACCAACTGAGCCACCCAGGCGCCCTATTGTCCTAATTTCTGAGTTCCTCTTAGGACAATAGTTGGAATATAATATTCACCCAATGAATATTTGTTGAATGATTGAATGAAGGGGTTCGAATATTGGTTCTATTGCTAACTAGGGATAACAATATCTGTCTATTAAAATGCTTTAAGAAGGTCTTGTATATGTAACATGATCTATCATTCTCCCTTGAGTCTTCCTTTTGATAGTTGTTCCTATGGGTTGCATGTCTCTGCCAATGATTCTCTGTTGTGCTTTCAGCCCTCATTTTCTTGGTTATATGCCATTATCTAGATCTATGGACTGAAGATCTTAAGATGTCTCTTTGTGTTTGATGTTTAGTTAAATCAAGGCCATACATTTTAGGATCCTATAATTTACTTCACTTATATATATATTGGACTTGATAGAGGAAAATTTATAGATTGAAAAACAACAAGGGATAGAATTAAACTGTATCCTAATTATTAATTTTGCTGTAGTTAAATCTCCCGATGCACCAATAGTCTCTTCATGATCCCAATGTATCAAGAAAGAACTCCAAAGATTTTGCCCTGAGCAATAGGAAGAGTGGAATTGCTATTTATGAAGACTGAGAATACTATGAGAGAAGCAGATTTGCAAGAGAAAGACACAAGTTTGGTTTTAGATGTGTTAGTTTTGAGATACTGTAGATATTCAGATTAAGAAATCAAGTAGGCAATTGTTATAGGTACTTAGTACTGTGCTGGAAATATAAATCCTGGAAATGTCAAGTTATACATATTTAAATTTACAGGAATGGATGAAATTATAGAGCAGTTGTGTGTAAAAAGAGAAAGGATTGATAAGGAGGAATAACAGAACTAAGAAAGAATTTCTAGGGAAGTAGAGAGAGAACCAAAAGAAATGGCATCTAAGACCATGTAAAGAGAGATTTTTTTTTTAGAGGAAGAACTGATCTATGAGCAATGTTGCTGATAAGTGCAGATAAATACTGGAAACATATTATCAACCTGGATATTTCTGGTGACCTTGACGAGTGCAGTTTTGATGGACTTATGGAAATGGTTATAAAGAATTTGAGAAGAATGAAAGAACATAGTAACACTAAAATTAGAGTGTAGACAACTCTTTGAAGACCTTTTGTTATAGAAGAATGGGGAAATGGGTGAAAAGTAGGAGGGAAGGTGAGGTCACTAGATGAGAAATATGGACTATTTCCATGCTGATGGCAAAGATTCATTTGAAATGGAAAAGATGTTAATGCAGAAGATACAGTAGACAATTGCAGAATTGCAGATTTTTATATAACATTTTATTAGAAATTGTTATTTTATTTATTTTTTTAAAGACTTGATCTATTTATTTGTCAGAGAGAGAGCACAAGCAGAGAGAGTGGCAGGCAGAGCAGGCAGAGGGAGAAGCAGGCTCCTAGCTGAGCAAGGAGCTTGATGAGGGACTCGATCCCAGGACCCTGGGATCATGACTCCAGCCAAAGGCAGATGCTTACCCAATTGAGCCACACAGGCATCCCAGAAATTGTTATTTTAAAATTCCATCTTAAAATATGATCAATAATTGAAAGAAAAATCAAACATGAAAAGTTCATGTAAATAGAAAAAAACATACAGCAACCAAAAATTACATTTACAATGTGAATCTGGTATCTAATAAAAGATTACCAGGCATCTGAAAAGGCAGGAAAATACAATCCATAATGATAATATTCAAATAAAACGGACTGACCCTTGCACAGATTTTGAATTAGCAGAGAAGAATATTAAATGTTTATTATCTGTATTCCATATGCTCACAAAGGTAACTAGAAGAATGAAAGACACTTTTAAAATACCAAAACTGAACTTCTATAGTTGAAAACTACAATGTCTGATTTGAATAAATACACTGGAAGAGTTAGAAACATACTAAACAATGCAAAAGAAAAAATTAGTGAACTTGAAAAGACAGAAACCATCCAAATTGAAACACACAGAGGAAAATAATAATCCAAAAATGAAAGAAAAAAATCAGTGAGCTGTGGAATAACTTCAAGCAACTTAACATTGATCATTGGAGTCCCTGGAGGAGATCAGGAAAAGAAAAAAATATTTGAAGAAATAATGGACAAAACTTTGCAAATTAGATAAAAACCATAACCTACATATTTAAGAAGCTCAATGAACTCCAAGCTCAAAAACATGAATTAAAAAACACATTATAACCAAATTGCTCAAAAATTAAGACAAAATCTATAAGTAACCAGAGAAAAACCATAATGGATAGAGAAGAAAAAATAAGGATGATATCAGGTTTCTCACTGGAAACAATACACATGAGAAGACAATGAAACAAAATTTTTACAGTAATGAAAGACAAAACCTATTTACTTGAATTCTATATTGGGGAAAAATATCTTTCAAAGACAAACGCATAATAAAGACTATTTGGACATACAAAAGCTGAATGAATTCACTGACCAACAGACTTACAATACAAGAAATGTTAAAGGAAGTTCTTCAGATAAAAAGAAAATTATATCTGACAAAAATCTGGAGCTACAGACATGAAGAGTACCAGAAATGTTAACTGCATGAGTAAGAATATATTTTATTATTTAAATCTCTTTAAAAGAGAATTTAAAGTATAAAAATAACAATATTGTAGGGTTTATAACACCTGTAAGAGTAAAATTTATGACAATAGCATAAAAGCTGGGAGGGAAGAAATGGAAGTATAGTGTTTTTAGGTAAGATATCACTTGCAGGTACACTGGGATGAATTAAAGATATATACCATCAACTTATGGCAACCACTAAAATAACAAAATAATTAATTATAACTAATAAACCAAAGAAGGAGAACAAATGGAATCATACAAATTAAAATCAAAAAGGAGAAAACAGGGAGAAAGTGGAACAAGGTATACATGGGACAAAGAAAAAACAAATAGGTAATGGACTCAAACCTAAACATACCAATAACAACATTAAATATAAATGGTCAAAACACCACCAAAAAGGTAGAAACCATCATATTTAATTTTAAAAGCAAGAACCAACTATATGCCTCCTGAGAAGTGCACTTTAAATATAAACAAATAAGTAAAAAAAGTAAAAGTATAAAAAACATATACCATACCTAAATCTAGTCAAAAGAAAGCTCAGTGGCTATATTTATATACATTTCAAAACAAAGAACATAAAGTTTATTTTATAATGATAAAAGGGGTTAATTACTCTAGAAGACATGACAATTCTAAATGTTTATGCATTTAACATAAGAGGATCAAAATACATGAAGCAAAAACCGATAGAACTGCAAGGAGTAAAAGACAAATCCACAATTATGGCCAGAGACTTCAATACTCCTCTCTTAATAACTGATAGAACGAGTAGGCATAAAATCAGCATGGATATAGTAGACAAGAGCAACACTATCAACCAGTTTGACATGACTGATAGTTATAGAACACTTCATCCAACAGCAGAAAAATACATACTCTTCTTAAGTGTACATGAAACATTTTAGATATATAGACCACATTCTGGGTCATAAAAACTTATGGCATAGTTTATAGTATTCAAGCCATAGAAAGTATGTTTCCTTCTTCTTTGCCAATTTGAATGCCTTTCATTTCTTTTTGTTGTCTGATTTCTGAGGCTAGGACTTCTAGTACTATGTTGAACAATAGTGGTGAGAGTGGGCATCCCTGTTGAGTTTCTGACCTTAAGGGAAAAGCTCTCAGCTTTTACCCATTGAGAACGATATTCACTGTGGGCTTTTCATAGACGGTTTTTATGATATTGAGGTATGTTCTCTCTATCCCTACACTGTGAAGAGTTTTAATCAGGAAAGGATGCTGTATTTTGTCAAATGCTTTCTCTGCATCAATTGAGAGGATCATATGGTTCTTGTCTTTTCTTTTATTAACGTACTCTATCATGTTGATTGATTTGGAAATGTTGAACTGCCCTTGCATCCCAGGAATAAATCCCACCTGGTCATGATGGATAATCCTTTTAATGTACTGTTGGATCCTATTGGCTAGTATCTTGTTGAGTATTTTGGCATCCATGTTCATCAGGGATATTGGTCTGTATTTCTCCTTTTTGATGGGTCTTTGCCTGGTTTGGGGATCAGGGTAATACTGGCCTCATAGAATGAGTTTGGAAGTTTTCCTTCCATTTCTGTTTTTAGAAACAGCTTCAGACGAATAGGTATTATTTCTTCTTTCTTCTTTAAATGTTTCGTAGAATTCCCCTGGGAAGCCATCTGGCCCTAGACTCTTGTTTTCTGGGAGGTTCTTGATTACTCCTTCTGTTTCATTACTGGTTATTTATCTATTCAGATTGTTAATTTCTTCCTGTTTCAGTCTTGGTAGTTTCTAAGTTTCCAGGAAAGCATCCATTTCTTCCAGGTAGCTTAATTTTTTTGGCATGTAGTTGCCGATAATAATTTCTAATAATTATTTCTATTTCCTTGGGTGTTAGTCCTGATTTCTCCCCTTCCTGGTGTTAGTCCTGATTCATGATTTTATTAATTTGGGTCCTTTCCATTTTCTTTTGGATTAGTCTGGCCAGAGGCTTATCAATCTTATTAATTCTTTCAAAGAACCAGCTTTTAGTTTTGTTGATCTGTTCTACTGATTTTCTGGTTTCTATTCCTTTGACCTCTGCTCTAATCTTTATTATTTCTCTTCTTCTGCTTGGTTTAGGTTTTATTTGCTGTTCTTTCTCCAGCTCCTTTAGGTGTAAGGAACAAACAATCCTAAAATTTGTATGGAACCAGAAAAGACCCTGAATTGCCAAAGGAATGTTGAAAAAGAAAAACAAAGCTGGCAGCATCACGTTGCCTGGCTTCAAGCTATGTTACAAAGCTGTGATCATAAGGACAGCATTGTATTGGCACAAAAACAGACACATAGATCAGTGGAACAGAATGGAGTCTCCAGAAATGGACCCTCAACTCTATGGTCAACTAATCTTTGACAAAGCAGGAAAAAATATGCAATGGAAAATAGACAGTCTCTTCAATAAATGGTGCTGGGAAAATTGGACAGCTATATACAGAAGAATGAAACTGGACCATTCTCTTACACCATACACAAAGATAAACTCAAAATGGATGAAAGACCTCAATGTGAGGCAGGAATCCATCAAAATCATAGAGGAGAACATAGACAGTAACCTCTTTGACACTGGCCACAGCAACTTCTTGCTAGACACATCTCTAAAAGGCAAGGGAAACAAAAACAAAATGAACTTTTGGGACTTCATCAAGATAAAAAGCTTCTGCACAGCAAAGGAAACAGTCCACAAAACTAAGAGGCAACCTACGGAATGGGAGAAGATATTTGCAAATGACACTACAGATAAAGGGCTGGTATCCAAGATCTATAAAGAACTTCTCAAACTCAACACTCAAAAAAAAAATAATAATAAGTCAAAAAATGGGCAGAAGACATGAACAGACATTTCTCCAAAGAAGACATACAAATGGCTAACAGACACATGCAAAAATGTTCAACATCATTAGCCATCAGGGAAATACAAATGAAAACCACAATGAGATACCACATTATACCAGTTAGAATGGCAAAAATTGACAAGGCAAGAAACAACAAATGTTGGTGAGGATGTTGAGAAAGGGAAACCCTCTTACACTGTTGGTGGGAATGCAAGTTGGTACAGCCACTCTGGAAAACAGTATGGAGGTTCCTCAAGACGTTAAAAATAGAACTACTCTATGATCCAGCAATTGCACTACTAGGTATTTACTCCAAAGATACAGATGTTGTGAAAAGAAGGGCCACCTGCACCCCAGTGTTCATAGCAGCAAAGTCAATAGCCATACTGTGGAAGGAGCTGAGATGTCCTTCAATAGATGAATGGATAAAGAAGATGTGATTCATGTATACAATGGAATATTACTGAACCATCAGAAAAAATGAATACCCACCATTTGCATCAACATGGATGGGACTGGAGGGGATTTTGCTAAGTGAAATAAGACAAGCAGAGAAAGACAATTATCACATGGTGTCACTCATATGTGGAACATAAGGTATAGCACGGAGGACAATAGGGAAAGGAAGGGAAAACTGAAGTGGGGGGAAATCAGAGAGGGAGACAAACCATGAGACTATGGACTCCAGGAAACAAACTGAGAGTTTCAGAGGGTAGGAGGGTAGGGCGATGGGGTGGCTGGGTGATGGGTATTAAGGAGGGCCCGTGTTGTAATGAGCACTGAGTGTTAAACACAACTAATGCATCATTGAACACTTCATCAAAAACTAAGATGCACTGTATGGTGGCTAACTTAACATAAAAAAAAAAAAAGAACATGGAAAAAAAAGAAAGTATGTTTCCTTATCACAATGGAATAAGTTGAAATCGAGAACAGAAAGATCTCTGGAACATGTCCAAATCTTTGGAAGCTAAATAACATGCTTCTAAATAACGCACAAATCATAGAAGAAATCAAAAGGGAAATTAGAAAGTATTTTGAAATTGATGAAAACAGAACATATCAGAATTTGTGGGACTCTGCTAAAAAAGTACTTAGAAGAAAATTTATAGCACTAAATGCCTACATTAGAAAATAATAAAGGTCTCAAATCATTAACCTCAGCTTCCTCCTTAATAAATTAGAAAATGAAGAGCAAATTTAGTCCAAAGTAACCAAAAGAAATAGTAACTATTAAAGCAGAAATCAATAAACTAGAAAACAGTAAAACAATAGAGAAAATCAATTAAGCCAAAATGTGGTTCTTTGAGATGATCAATAAAATTGATAAACTTTTAGCCAGCCTGATCCAGAAAAAAAAAGATACAAATTACCAATATCAGGGGTGAGAAACGTGACATCATATTGTGTTAGTCGTTCAACTTTGTTCTTTTTTTTTTTTGGAGTTGCTTTGGCAATATTCCAAGTCCTTTGCATTTCTGTATGAATTTTGGAATCAGCTTGACAATTTATACAAAACAGGATAATAAGAAACTGTTATGAACCAGTTTATGAAAATAAATTTGACAAATTACATGAAATGAATAAATTCCTTGAAAACAACTCAATCTTCATGTAAGAATAAATATAACCTGAATAGCCTTATATCTATTTTTTAAATTCATGTAAGAATAAATAAAACCTGAATAGCCTTATATCTATTTTTAAAATTTGAAATTGTACTCTTAAACTCTCCTACAAAGAAAACTCCAAGACCAGATGGCATCACTGATGATTTCTTTCCTTTTTTTTTTAAAGATTTTATTTATTTGACAGAGAGAGACACAGCGAGAGAGGGAACACAAGCAGGGGAAGTGGGAGAGGGAGAAGTAGGCTTCCCGCGGAGCAGGGAGCCAGATGCGGGGCTGGATCCCAGAACCCTGGGATCATGACCTGAGCCGAAGGCAGATGCTTAACAACTGAGCTACCCAAGTGCCCCTCCATTCAATTTTCAAAAAGCTACTAGAACTAAGTAAGTTTAGCAAAGTTTCAAGATTTAATATCTATATACAGAAATTACTGTATCTATATACACTAGCAGTAAATGGCTGAAATTGAATTTTTAAAAATACCATTATGGGGCTCCTGGGTGTCTCAGTTGGCTAAGCATCTGCCTTTGGCTCAAGTCAAGTGTCCTGGGATCGAGCCCCACATCAGACTCCCTGCTCAGCAGGGAAGCCTGCTGCTCCCTCTCCCTCCACCCCTACCCCCACCCCGGCCCCCACTCATGCTCTCTCTCTCTCTCTCTTGCTCTACTCTCAAATAAATAAAATATTTTTAAAATACCATTTATAATAGCCTTCAAATATATGAAATATAGTGGGACACCTGGGTGGCTCAGTTGGTTAAGCGTCCAACCCTTTGTTTCAGCTCAGGTCATGATCTTGGGGTCGTGAGATCGAGCCCTGTGCCAGCTCTGCACTCAGACTGGAGTCTGCTTGAGATTCTTTCCCCCCCTCTCCTCCCCCTCTGCTCCTCCCCCCATTCTCTCTCTCTCTTTCTCCCTCCCTCTCTCTCTAAAATAAATAAATAAATTCTTTAAAAAAACATATGAAATATACTCAACACCCAAAAAATTTGATTAAAACTTTGACAGAATATCTGAATAAACATTTTTCCAGAGAAGATATACAGATGGCCAACAATCACATGAAAAGATGCTTAACATCACTAATCATTAGGAAAATGCAAATCAAAATCACAGTGAGATATCACATCTCACACCTGTCAGAATGGCTAGTATCAAAAAGACAAGAAATAACAAGTGTTGGCAAGAATGTGGAGATTAGGAAACCCTCATACACTGTTGGTGGGATTGGAAATTGGTGCAACCACTGTGGAAAACAATATGGAGGTTCCTCAAAAATTAAAAATAGAAATACCATATTATCTAATAATTCCACTACTAGATATTTATCCAAAGAAAATGAAAAAACTAATTTGAAAAGATACCTGCACCCCTATGTTTATTGCAGCATTATTTATAATAGCCAAGATATGGAAGTAAGCTAGGTGTCCATCAATAGATGAATGGATAAAGAAGATGTGGTGTATTATATAATGGAATATTACTCAGCCATAAAAGAGAATGAGATTGTGCCATTTGCAACAACATGGATGGACCTAGAGACTATTATGCTAAGTGAAATAAGTCAGACAAAGACAAATACCATATGATTTCACTTATATGTGAAATCTAAAAAAAAAAATGTTTTTAAACCAAAAAAATCCAGAAACAGATCCATAAATACAGAAAAGAACTGGAGGTTACCAGAGGGGAGAAGTGTGGGGGAATGGGAAAAATGGGTGGAATGGGAGGTACAAGCTTCCAGTTGTGGAATGAATAAGCCATGGGGATGAAAAGCACAGCATAGGGAATATAGTCAATGATATTATAATAGCATTATATGCTGAGAGATGGTAGCTGCACTTGTGGTGAATATAGCATAACATGTAGAGTTTGAATCACTATGTTGTATACCTGAAACTAATGTAACATTGTGCTTCAACTACAATAAAAATTTTTTGTAAAGAGTGAACAAATATATGAAATATTTAGGAAGAAATCTGGAAAAAAATGTGAAAGACCTGTACATTGAAAATTACAAAATATTGTTGAGAAAAGTTGAAGACCTAAATAAAAGGAGGATAATATCTTGCTCATGAGCCAAAGACTCAATATTAAGATGTCACAAGGATCTACATATTTGATGCAATCCCAACAGTCTCTTTTGTAGAAATAGACAAGCTAATTTTAAAATTCATATGGAAATGCAAAAGACCCTGAAAGAGCCAAACAACTCTGAAAAAAGAACAAAGTTTGAAGGACTAAGAATATCTGATTTCAAAAATTAGCATAAAGCTACTGTAATCAAAGAGTGTTATTTTGCCTAAAGATCGACAAATACAACAGTGGAACAGAAGGTCCAGAAATAAACCTACACACACACACACACACACACATAGACAACTGTCATCTGACAAAAGCACAAAGGTAATGCAATGGAGAGAGGATAGCCTTCTCAACACATACTGCTAGAACAATTGGATAACTATATGTGAAAAAAAAAAGATTGTGGATCCATACATTGTACCATATACAAAATTAACCTAAAATGGGCCATAGACCTAAATATAAAACCTGAAACTATAAAACTAGTAAAGAGAAACATAAGAGAAAATCTTTATATTCTTATGTTAGGCAAAGATTTTTTAGGGGCACCTGGCTGGCTCAGTGGGTGGGGCATGTGACTCAACCTCGGGGTTTAAGTTCGAGCCCCATGTTGGGTGTAGGGATTACTTAAAAATAAAATCTTTTAAAAAAAATTCTTTAGATATGATGTGAAAAGCATGATCCAAAAAAGAACAAAATGATAAAATTCATCAAAATTAAAAATTTCTTTTCCTCAAAAGACACTGTTTAGATCAAAAAATAGTATTGGGAAAACTAGATATTCACATGCAGAAGAATGAAGTAGGACCCTTACCTTACACGATATACAAAAATTAACTCAAAATAGATCAAAAATAAGAATTAGAACTATAAAATTCTTGGAAGACAACATAAGATTATGACATTGGATTTGGCAATGATTTCTTGGATATAACATCAAAAGCATAGGAAACAAAAGAAAAAAAAATTGGACTACACCAAAATTAAAAACTGTGCCATTAAAGGACACAGACAATACAATGAAAAGGTAATCCATGTAATGGGAGAAAATATTTGCAAATCATATATCTGATTAGGGTTTAGTATGTAGAATATATAAAGAATCTCCACAACTCAACAACAACAATAAAAAAACCAACCCAATTAAAAAATAAGCAAAGAAGACATTACTCAAAGAAGATATACTAATGACCAGTAAATACGTGAAAAGATGCTCAACATCACTAATCATTAAGGAAGTGCAAATCAAAACCACAATTAGATATCACTTCATACCCATTAGGATAACTACTATCAAAAAAAAAAAGATGCAATAATATGGATGAAGCTAGAGAGTATAAATACTGCTAAGGGAAATAATTCAGTCAGAGATAGACAAATACCATGTGATTTCACTCCTATGTGCAATTTAAGAAATAAAACAAGCAAAGGGGAAAAAAGAAAGAGAGAAAGAGAAACCAAGAAACAGATTCTCAACTATAGAGAACAAATTGGTGGTTACTGGAGGGGAGGTGGGGGGGTGAAATAGGTGAGGGTAGTAAGGAGGGCACTTGTGATGAGCACTGGGGGATGTATGGAAATGTTGAATCACTAAATTCTACACCTGAAACTAATACAACACTGTACATTAACTATACAAAATTAAAATAAAAACTTAAAATAACAACAACACAGAGAAGAAAGAATGAGATCAATGGAGTGGTTGCAAAGCATTAAGCACAATCTGTGTGTTCAGATAAAAACTCTTTTTTAAATTAACTATGGCAACTGGGAAGCTAATCAGGGTGCCTGGGATGAGACTGAGTACTATAGTGAATCTAGAACAGGGACAAAAGGGAGAATATGATGGATAGTTTTGTTATTTTGAACAAAAGAGAAAAGAATAAACCTCTTTACTTGTGGGGGGAAAAGGAAAAAGAAAAGAACAAGTGTTGGCAAGGATGTGGAGAAACTGAAATTCTAATGCACTGTTGGTGGGAATGTAAAATGGTGCAGCTGCTACAAAAAACATTTGGCATTTCCCCCCCCCCAAAAAAAATCAAAAATAGAATTACTGTATGATCTAGTAATTCTACTACTGGATATTTACTCAAGGAAAATGAAAATGCTAATTTGAAAAGATACCCAAAACTACTGAAAGGAGGGATTCAGAGATATTTATACACTCATGCACAAAGCAGCATTATTCACAATAGCTAAAAGATGGAAGCAACCCAAGTGTCCATCAACAGATGAATGGATAAACAAAATATGGTGTATACTACAATGGAATATTATTCAACCTTTAAAAGGAAGGAAATTTCGACATAAGCTACAACATGAATGAACCTCAAAGACATTATGTTAAGTAAAATAAACAAATCACAAAAGGACAAATACTGTATGATTCTGCTTGTATGAGATACCAAGAGTAGTCAAATTCAGAGAGAGAATGTAGAATGGGAGTTGTCAGAGGCTAGGGGAAGAGGGGAATTAGTTTTTAGAAGGTATAGATTCAGTTACACAAGATGAAATGAGTTCTGAAGATGGATTGTGGTGATGGTTGCAAAACAATGCGAATGTATTTAATGCCACTGAACTGTACACTTAAAAATGGTTATGATGGAGGGGCTCCTGGGTGGCTCAGTCAGTTAAGCATCTGACTCTTGATTTCAGCTCAGGTCATGATCTCCGGGTGGTGAGATCAAGCCCCTCATTGGGCTCTGTGCTCAGCACAGAGTCTGCTTGGGATTCTCTCTCCATCTCCCTCTGCCCCTCCCTGTTCTCCTCTCTCTCTCTCAGTAAATAATTTTTTTTTAATTGGTTATAATGGAATAACACCCAGGAACAGCTAAGCTGGAAGCCTGAGGAGCTGAAGAAGACACCTGGCTGCTACACAGCTGAGTGTGCTTAATGGACCATGTGCTGCTATGTATGCCTGAAGTACTAGAAATGCAAATTTGGAGAGACTTTGCCATCTAAATTCATGGCTGGATTAAATGCCTAATTAGGATGTTTTTTTCAACAGATTGGAATAAGCATGCAACCATTACTTTGGTCTGGGCTATACGGTTCATCTCAAAGTATTGTAAGGATAATTGGTACTAATATGTCTCTGATCCAGTGTCCAAGAGATCAGTTTCAGCTTACCACCCCTACAGCAGAATGGAGTGCCAGCCACCCAGGAGAGGATGGAGTGGTGTCTTTTGCTGATGTTGGATGGGTAGCCAAAGAAGGAGAGTATTCAACAAGACAATGGACAGAGGTCAGGTCAAGGCAACCCCTTCAGGATGACCTTCCACTCTGAGAGGCCCCCAAGCAGGCAGCTTTCCTCAACAAACTTGTCTCCAGAAGAGCCTCAACTAAAGAATACAACACTGGCAAATGAGGAACCACTGCAGAAGACCTGTGCCCTTAAAAATAAAACTGCAGCTCTCATCTCAGATTGCCAAAATTGTGACCCTGGCATGAACAGCAAAAGATCATTGCAGGTGATTTAGATTCTACCATATCTGTTACCACATCACTCTCTGTCCCACCACCTTCCCCTCTGCCACTTCCCCTGCCCATCCCTCCATCAGGGCTCCACCAAAATGTATCTGCTATTGATCTAATTAAAGAGTGAAGAGACAAAAAAAAAAAAAAACCTATGTTGGAAACACTTCCACTAAGAATAGCCCAAAGAAACCTGATATACCAAATATGCTAAAGATCCTTAAAGATATAAACAGCATGGGGTGCCTGGGTGGCTCAGTCATTAAGCGTCTGCCTTCAGCTCAGCTCATGATCCCAGGGTTCTGGGATCCAGCCCCACATCAGGCTCCCTGCTCGGCAGGAAGCCTGCTTCTCCCTCTCCCACTCCCCCTGCTTGTGTTCCCTCTCTCGCTATGTCTCTCTCTGTCAAATAAATAAATAAAATCTTTAAAAAAAATATAGGGGCGCCTGGGTGGCTCAGTCATTAGGCGTCTGCCTTCGGCTCAGGTCATGGTCCCAGGGTCCTGGGATCGAGCCCCACATCGGGCTCCCCGCTCAGTGGGAAGCCTGCCTCTCCCCCCTCCACTCCCCCTGCCTGTGCTCTTCTCTCAATGTGTCTCTCTCTGTCAAATAAATAAATAAAATCTTTAAAAAAATAAATAAATAAAAATAATAAAATAAAATAAAAATAAAAAAAATATATGAACAGTGTAAAACTTTGGTCAATAAAAAAGGTCAAAACAACATATAAAGCCCAAACTGGTGGATGTTACTGACACTGCTGCCATCATAGCAGAGACTCTGAAAAAGAAACTTCCTTATCAGTATCAAAGTGATAGCCAAGGTGAAGTTGAAAAAGGAATTCCAAAGTATGAATGAGAGGCCACCTCAGAGACAGTTTTGTTTGGGCCACACATGCTGAAGTCTACAAAAAAAAATGAATGTTTTAATTGAAAATGTTTTAACTTCTAATAGACAATGACCTGAGGAAAACTATCCTTGTTCAGCTGTTTGCTAGTAGAAAACAACACTATTTAGTACATACCTGATTGTAGTAGTCAGAGGTCTCCTTTTAAATTTAGAGGATTAAGCAACAACAAAAGCACTCTAAGTTTGCTTTTATGTTTGCTTTTATGAGATGGTCAGTTCTAAAGTTTTTCATAACATATGTGTATTCTGACATATTTTTCATGTGTAGCCAGGATATTTAGGTTTCCAGTCTTAAAAACGATTAGATGGATTTCAGAAGAAAGGATATTTCTAGATGTGAGTTTTTAATTCTTAACACTAATTTATCTGTGCAAATGTTTTATATGCATATATTTGCGTATAAAACAGTCTACGTAAAATTTAGCAATGATGGCAGTTGAGGGTACTGTTAATATTATTAGTTTTCAGTTATCATTTACTATTCAATGATGGACAGCTGGTATAACCCAGGTTGTTGGAGTAAAATATTTGACATTGGAGTTTTCTTACGTTGAACAGGACTTTTTATTTTAAGATTTTATTTATTTATTTGACAGAGATAGACACAGCGAGAGAGGGAACACAAGCAGGGGGAGTGGGAGAGGGAGAAGCAGGCTCCCCACCGGGCAGGGAGCCCGATGTAGGGCTCGATCCCAGGACCCTGGGATCATGAGCTGAGCTGAAGGCAGACGCTTAATGACTGAGCCACCCAGGCACCCCTTGAACAGGACTTTTACCTTACACTCTTTACATATTTTTTTAAAGGTCGGGTTTGAATAGGAACAAGATAATGTTCACTGCTGAAAAATTCCAAAATGTTGGAGGGGGAAAGATGGCGGAGGAGTAGGGGACCCTATTTCAACTGGTCCCCGGAATTGAGCTGGATATCTACCAGACCACTCTGAGCACCCACAAAACCAGCCTGAGATGTAAGAAGATCTGGATCTCTACAAACAGAATATCGTGGGCGGCTGGTTTCAAGGTACGAAGGGGGGAGCAGTGATTCTGTGGGCAGATATCGGAGGATAAACGGCGGCGGGAGAGTGCCTGGACGTGGGGATCCTACACCGCCGGTGAGTGACAGGCTCGCGCGCTGTGGACAGGCACAGACTCGCAGACCGGTAACGTCGGGAAAGAACTTTAGCGCAGCCCCCGGGGTGGAAAACCAGACAGGTGGGGTCACACGCACGCGAACCGCAGCCCCCCCCCCCCCCGGACAGAAACCGGAGGGACGGTCGTGCGCACGCAAACTGCATCCTCCGAGACGGAAACCCAGTGCGCCCGGTCGCGCTGGTGAACTGAAACCCCCGGGTGGAAACCCCAAGCGGCAGAGTCGCCTGCGCGAACTGGGAGCGGCTGGTGGTTTTAGAAGCACAAAGGGCAGAGACGTGCCCGACCTGGAGGCAGGACTGGGAGCCCTGCGGAGGGGCTCACACCCCAGGACGCTGCAGTTCATAGAAGCACAGACAGAAACGGAGACGGTGTGGCCTGGAGAGCCCACTGAAGAACAGACTGAGGTCTCTCTGCTCTGAGGCAGAGGGTTGGAAAAGGTCTCTTCTGCTCTGACTCACGGAAGAGACGCGGAAAGCCGCCAAGGAAAGGCGCCAGAGAACAAAAGCCCCAAAGACTGATTCCCACTGAGCCCATCCCCCGCCACAGGGGTGCAGGGCAACATATTCAGGGTACTAGATGAGAAGAACATGCAACCAAGAATACTTTATCCGGCAAGGTTTCAGTTAGAATGGAGGGAGAGATGCAGAGCTTCCACAACTGGCAGAAGATGAAAGAATATGTGACCACTAAGCCGGCCCTGCAAGAAATATTAAGGGGGGTTCTATAAAAGGAGAAAGACCCCAAGAGTGATCTACAACAGAAATTTACAGGGACAATCTATAAAAACAACGTCTTCACAGGCAACATGATGACAATTAATTCATATCTTTCAATAATCACTCTCAACGTGAATGGCCTAAACGCTCCCATAAAACGGCACAGGGTTGCAGATTGGATAAAAAGACAGGACCCATCCATATGCTGTCTACAAGAGACTCATTTTGAACCTAAAGATACATCCAGACTGAAAGGGAAGGAATGAAGATCTATCTTCCATGCCAGCGGACCTCAAAATAAAGCTGGGGTAGCAATTCCTATATCAGACAAATTAGATTTTAAACTAAAGTCTGTAATAAGAGACACAGAAGGACACTATATCATTCTTAAAGGGTCTATCCAACAAGAAGATCTAACAGTTGTAAATATCTATGCCCGCAACATGGGAGCAGCCATCTACATAAGCCAACTGTTAACCAAAATAAAGAGTCATATTGATAACAATACGTTAATTGTAGGAGACCTCAATACTCCACTCTCAGCAATAGACAGATCATCTAAGCAGAAAATCAACAAGGAAGCAAGAGCTTTGAATGATACATTGGACCAGATGGACCTCACAGATATTTACAGAACATTCCACCCTAAAACAACAGAATACTCATTCTTCTCAAGCACACATGGAACTTTCTCCAGAATAGACCATCTACTGGGTCACAAATCAGGTCTAACTGATACCAAAAGATTGAGATTATTCCCTGCATATTCTCAGACCACAATGCTCTAAAACTGGAACTCAATCACAAGAAAAAAATTGGCAGAAATTCAAACACTTGGAAGCTAAAGACCACTCTGCTCAAGAATGTTTGGGTCAACCAAGAAATCAAAGAAGAACTTAAACAATTCATGGAAATCAATGAGAATGAAAACACATCAGTCCAAAACCTATGGGATACTGCAAAGGCGGTCCTAAGGGGGAAATACATAGCCATCCAAGCCTCACTCAAAAAAATAGAAAAATCCCGAATTAACGAACTAACTCTACACCTTAAAGAACTAAAGGAAAAGCAACAAACGACGCCTAAGCCATGTATTAGAAGAGAAATAATTAAGATTAGAGCAGAAATCAATGAATTAGAAACCAGAAACACAGTAGATCAGATCAATGAAACTAGAAGCTGGTTCTTTGAAAGAATTAATAAGATTGATAAACCACTGGCCAGACTTATCCAAAAGAAGAAAGGACCCAAATTAATAAAATTATGAATGAAAGGGGAGAGATCACGACTAACACCAAGGAAATAGAAACAATTATCAGCAATTATTATCAACAACTATATGCCAATAAACTGAGCAATCTGGATGAAATGGAGGCCTTCTTGGAAACCTATAAGCTGCCAAGACTGAAACAGGAAGAAATTGACAACCTGAAGAGGCCAATAACCAGTAACGACATTGAGGCAGTGATCCAAAACCTCCCAAAAAACAAGAGTCCAGGGCCTGATGGATTCCCTGGGGAAATCTACCAAACATTCAAAGAAGAAATAAGACCTATTCTACTGAAGCTGTTTCAAAAAATAGAAACAGGAAACAGAAGGAAAATTTCCAAACTCATTCTATGAGGCCAGCATTACCTTAATCCCCAAACCAGGCAAAGACCCCATCAAAAAGGAGAATTTCAGACCGATATCCCTGATGAATATGGATTCCAAAATCCTCAACAAAATCCTAGCTAACAGGATCCAACAATACATTAAAAGGATCATCCACCACGACCAAGTGGGATTTATCCCCAGGATGCAAGGGTGGTTCAACATTCGCAAATCAATCAATGTGATAGAACACATTAATAACAGGAGGGAGAAGAACCATATGGTCCTCTCAATTGATGCAGAAAAAGCATTTGACAAAATACAACATCCTTTCCTGATTAAAACTCTCCAGAGTATAGGGATAGAGGGAACATTCCTCAAGCTCATAAAATCCATCTATGAAAAACCCACAGTGAATATCATCCTCACTGGGGAAAAGCTGAGAGCCTTTCCCTTAAGATCAGGAACACGTCAAGGGTGCCCACTCTCACCACTGTTGTTCAACATAGTACTAGAAGTCCTAGCAACAGCAATCAGACAACAAAAAGAAATAAAAGGTATTCAAATGGGCAAAGAAGAAGTCAAACTCTCTCTTTTCGCAGACGACATGATACTTTATGTGGAAAACCCAAAAGACTCCACCCCCAAATTACTAGAACTCATCCAGCAATTCAGTAATGTGGCAGGATACAAAATCAATGCACAGAAATCAGTTGCTTTCTTATACACTAACAACACAACTGTAGAAAGAGAAATTAAAGAAATGATTCCATTTACAATAGCACCAAAAACCATAAGATACCTGGGAATAAACCTAACCAAAGAGGTAAAGGATCTATACTCTGGGAACTACAAAACACTCATGAAAGAAATTGAAGAAGACACAAAAAGATGGAAAACTATTCCATGCTCATGGATCAGAAGAATAAACATTACTAAAATGTCTATGCTACCCAGAGCAATCTATACCTTCAATGCCATCCTGATCAAAATTCCAATGACATTTTTCAAAGTGCTGGAACAAACAATCCTAAAATTTGTATGGAATCAGAAAAGACCCCGAATTGCCAAGGAAAGGTTGAAAAAGAAAAAGAAAGCTGGGGGCATCACGTTGCCCGATTTCAAGCTATATTACAAAGCAGTGATCACCAAGACAACATGGTATTGGCACAAAAACAGACATACAGACCAATGGAACAGAATGGAGAACCCAGATATGGACCCTCAACTCTATGGTCAAATAATCTTTGACAAAGCAGGAAAAAACATGCAATGGAAAAAAGACAGTCTCTTCAATAAATGGTGCTGGGAAAATGGGACAGCCACATGCAGAAGAATGAAACTCGACCATTCTCTAACACCATTCACAAAGATAAACTCAAAGTGGATGAAAGAACTCAATGTGAGACAGGAATCCATCCAAATCCTAGAGGAGAATATAGGCAGTAACCTCTTTGACATCGGCCACAGCAACTTCTTTCAAGATACATCTCCAGGCGCCTGGGTGGCTCAGATGGTTAAGCGTCTGCCTTCGGCTCAGGTCATGATCTCAGGGTCCTGGAATCGAGTCCCGCATCGGGCTCCCTGCTCCTTGGGAGCCTGCTTCTCGCTCTGCCTCTCTCTCTCTCTCATGAATAAATAAATAAAATCTTTTAAAAAAAAAAAGATATATCTCCAAAAGCTAGTGAAACAAAAGCAAAAATGAACTTTTGGGCCTTCATCAAGATCAAAAGCTTCTGCACAGCAAAGGAAACAGTCAACAAAACAAAGAGGCAACCCACAGAATAGGAGAAGATATTTGCAAATGACACTACAGATAAAGGACTGGTATCCAAAATCTATAAAGAACTTCTCAAACTCAACACCCAAAAAACAAATAATCAAGTCAAATAGTGGGCAGAAGAGATGAACAGACACTTCTCTGAAGAAGACATACAAATGGCTAACAGACACATACAAAAATGTTCATCATCATTAGCCATCAGGGAAATACAAATCAAAACCACACTGAGATACCACCTTACACCAGTTAGAATGGCAAAAATGGACGGGAAAGAAACAACAAATGTTGGAGAGGTTGTGGAGAAAGGGGAACCCTCTTACACTGTTGGTGGGAATGCAAGTTGGTACAGCCACTTTGGAAAACAGTGTGGAGGTGCCTCAAAAATTTAAAAATAGAGCTACCCTATGACCCAGCAATTGCACTCCTGGGTATTTACCCCAAAGACACAGATGTAGTGAAAAGAAGGGCCATCTGCACCCCAATGTTCATAGCAGCAATGTCCGCAATAGCCAAACTGTGGAAAGAGCTGAGATGACCTTCAACAGATGAATAGAGAAAGAAGATGTGGTCCATATATACAATGGAATGTTACTCAGCCATCAGAAAAGATGAATACCCAACTTTTACATCAACATGGATGGGACTGGAGGAGATTATGCTAAGTGATATAAGTCAAGCAGAAAAAGTCAATTATCATATGGTTTCACTTATTTGTGGAACATAAGGAATAACATGGAGGACATTAGGAGAAGAAAGGGAAAAATGGGCGGGGGGAATTGGAGGGAGAGATGAACCATGAGAGACTATGGACTCTGAGAAACAAACAGGGTTTTAGAGGGGAGGGGGGAGGGGGGATTGGTTAGCCCGGTGATGGGTATTGAGGAGGGCACGTACTGCATGGAGCACTGAGTGTTATATGAAAACAATGGATCGTGGATCAGTACATCAAAAACTAATGATGTATTGTATGGTGACTAACATAACATAATAAAATTAAAAACTACAAAAAAAAAAGATACTTAGCAAAATGTTTGAGATTTAAAAAAAAAAGAATAGTTGTTATTTGTATTTGCTTTATAAGCAGGTTAGGGAAGATGCTCATTTCTAATATGCTCTGCACACATTGGCAGGTCTGACAAGAATCCTCAATTACAAAGGGAATTTGTTAATGAATTCACCACAGCCTGAATTATTTTTGTGAGGTCTTGAAGAACTGAGATGTTGCTAGGGAACTGAAAGAAAACAAATGTAATTGTATCTTTTAAAGAAGTGATTGAAGCAATTAACATCAAATAAGTCACAAAAAATAGCTTGCAATGTGGTGGAAAACAATGGAAGAAAACTGTATACAAATGGATAATAGATAACATGTCTCTATCAAGGGAGTTCATGAGTCATAAAATAGGTTAGATTTTCAAAGGGGAGATCATCAGCTGCCCCACAATTGGGAGCTCCTTGGAAACAAGGGGATATCTACTCAACTCTGAATAAAACACTGTAGATATTTAGCAAATATACGGACATAAGGAAGGAAAGGAAAAAAAGGAAAGGAGGGACAGAGAATGGATTAGTGGGGGAAATGGAATATATTAACTGAACATTAATGTGTTACAGTTTGACTTATACAATAAACTCAATTTAATGCCTCAAAAAAAAAAAAGAAGAAGAAGATGTGGTCCATATAGCCAATGGAATATTACTCAGCCATCAGAAAAGATGAATACCCAACTTTTACATCAACATGGATGGGACTGGAGGAGATTATGCTAAGTGATATAAGTCAAGCAGAGAAAGTCAATTATCATATGGTTTCACTTATTTGTGGAACATAAGGAATAACATGGAGGACATTAGGAGAAGAAAGGGAAAAATGGGCGGGGGGAATTGGAGGGAGAGATGAACCATGAGAGACTATGGATCTGAGAAACAAACAGGGTTTTAGAGGGGAGGGGGGAGGGGGGATTGGTTAGCCCGGTGATGGGTATTAAGGAGGGCACGTACTGCATGGAGCACTGGGTGTTATACGAAAACAATGGATCGTGGATCAGTACATCAAAAACTAATGATGTATTGTATGGTGACTAACATAACATAATAAAATTAAAAACTACAAAAAAAAAAATTCCAAAATGTTTTCCTTTAAAGGGAAGTCAAGGACATGAAAGTTGCTTCCACCTCAGTGCCAACCAGTACTGATAAAGAAAATGTAGTTGTAGTTTTCAAATGGTGACAAATCAAATTATTTCATTAAATCTCTAAATAGTGAATACCAAAATGTACCATCTTCTTTTTCTTTGTTTAATAAATGGCATCATAAGGATGACTTGTTGATAAGACTTGTGGAAATGTCAGCATAATGGAGTTTTTAAGTTTTTAATATTGGTCAAATGTATTAGCCTTATAATGAAACATTGAATAGGCAAAAGAATTTCCTATAAGTTGTTTATCATTGGTCAGAATACTGTTCTGTTGAATTATATTATGCAGCAAGGCTTGGGTGCTATTAAAAAGTGGATAAAGGCCTTTTTCTTTTCTTTTCTTTTTTAATTTATTTGAGAGAGAGAGAGAGCACATGAGAGGGGGGAGGGTCAGAGGGAGAAGCAGGTTCCTCGCTGAGCAGGGAGCCCGATATGGGACTCGATCCAGAGACTCCAGGATCATGACCTGAGCCGAAGGCAGTCGCTTAACCAACTGAGCCACCCAGGTGCCCATGGGCCTTTTTCATCAAGGGCTTCTAAGGAATAGTTGTAAGTAATCATTTGTGAATACTTGATAAATCCTTGTACTTTTACATATTTCTGTTAAATTCAGCTATAGTTAATGCCAGAATCTCCTGAGTAAATGTTTGGATTTATTAAATCTAGTAAGGAAAGAAGAAAAGTTGTACTTCCTGGGGAGAATGGGAGATGAGAAGAGAAATAGACATTCAGTTAAGTTACTGAAATTATGTGCAATATTCTAAATATTAGCAAATATTAGTTGAAGTAGTTTACATGGTATGGTTATTCAGCATAAATTTGAACATGGCTTTACACATGTTGTTTATGTACATTGTTTCTAATTGTTTCATATGGCTTAAAAATTCTGCCTTTAAAAGAAATTCAGAAAAATTGCCTGACATACATATCTTGACCTCCTGAGAAGTTTATATTTGTATCAGTATTGAATTTTGGCCAGTACTACAACATAAAGTTACTGCTTTGAAATACAGCAAACATTTACTTCCTTGGGAAAAAGTGGTTAAGATAGTAAATTTTATGTTATATGTATTTTACCACAATTTTTAAAAATTAAAAAAATCTGTTAAAAGAACTTTTACCATAATTTTTAAAAATAAAAAAAAATCTGTTAAAAGTGGTCTGAGTCCAAGATGGCAGAAGAGACTTTAGTTTCGTCTAGTCCCACAGATTCAGCTAGATAGCTATCAAATCATTCTGAACACATGTGAACTCAACTGGAGAACTAAGAAGAGAATAGCTGCAACTCTACAAATAGAAAAGCGACCACTTTCTGCAAGAATGACAAAATGGAAAAACTGACCTCAAAAAAGAGAACAAGAGGTGTAATGACTGCCAGGGACCTAACCAATATGGACATTAGTAAGATGTCAGAACTAGAGTTCAGAATAATGATTATAAAGATACAAGCTGGGCTTGGAAAAAGCATAGAAGACAATAGAGAATCCCTTTCTGGAGAAATAAAAGAACTAAACTCTAATAAAGTTGAAATCAAAAAGGCTATTAAGGAGATGCAATAAAAAATGGAAACTCTATTCATTTTTCCCTTCCTACTATCTTCTTTTTTTTTTTTAACATATAATGTATTATTTGTTTCAGAGGTACAGGTCTGTGATTCAACAGTCTTACACAATTCACAGCGCTCACCATAGCACATACCCACCCCAATGTCTATCACCCAGCCACCCCATCCTTCCCACTGCCCCACCACTCCAGCAACCCTGTTTATTTCCTGAGATTAAGAATTCCTCATATCAGTGAGATCATATGATACATGTCTTTCTCTGATTGACTTATTTCGCTCAGCATAATACCCTCCAGTTCCATCCACATTGTGGAGGCGGAGATGAACCATAAGAGACTATGGACTCTGAGAAACAAACTGAGGGTTCTAGAGGGGAGGGAGGTAGGGGGATGGGTTAGCCTGGTGTTGGGTATTAAAGAGGGCACGTACTGAATGGAGCACTGGGTGTTATATGCAAACAATTAATCATGGAACCCTACATCAAAAACTAATGATGTAATGTATGGTGATTAACATAACATAATAAAATTAAAAAATGTAAAATAAAAAAATGGAAACTCTACTAGGATAAATGAGGCAGAAGAGAGAATTAGTGATATAGAAGACAAAATGATAGAAGAATAAAGAAGCTGAGAAAAAGAGAGACAAACAACTACTGGGTCATGAGGGGACAATTCAAGAGATAAGTGATGCCATAAAGAGAAACAATTTTAGAATAAGTGGGATCCCAGAAAGAGATAAGTACAGAAGATGAGGAAAGAGAGAGGGGGGCAGAAGGTATATTGGAGCAAATTATAGCAGAGAACTTCCCTAATCTGGGGAACGAAACAGGCATTCAATCTAGGAGACACAGAGAACCCCCCTCAAAATCAATAAAAATAGATCAACAACCTGACATATAATAGTGAAATTTGCAAATCTCAGGGAAAAGAGAATATCCAGAAAGCAGCTCAGGACAAGAGGTCCATAATCTACAACAGTAGAAATATTAGACTGGCAGCAGATCTATCCACAGAGACCTGGCAGGCCAGAAAACACTGGCATGATATATTCGGAGTGCTAAATGAGAAAAATAGGCAGCCAAGAATACTTTAACCAGCTAGGATGTCATTCAAAGTAGAAGGAGAGATAAAAAGCTTCCAGGACAAACAGACACTAAAAGAATTTGTGATCACTAAACCAGCCCTTAAAAGAAATACTAAAAGGGATCCTTTAAGCAAAGAGAGAGCCCAAAAGTAACATAGATCAGAAAGGAACAAAGAGGGGCACCTGGGTGGCTCAGTCATTAAGCGTCTGCCTTCAGCTCATGTCATGATCCCAGGGTCCTGGGATCGAGCCCCGCATCAGGCTCCCTGCTCCGTGGGAAGCCTGCTTCTCCCTCTCCCACTCCCCCTGCTTGTGTTCCCTCTCTCACTGTGTCTCTCTCTGTCAAATAAATAAAATCTTAAAAAAAAAAAAAAAAGAAAGGAACAAAGACAATATACAGAAACAGTGGCTGTACTGGTAATACAATGGCACTAAATTCATATCTTTCAATAGTTACCCTGAATGTAAATGGGCTAAATGTCCCAATCAAAAGACACAGGGTATCAGACTGGATAAAAAAGCAAGACCCATCAATATGCTGTCTGCAAGAGACACATTTTAGATCCAAAGACATCTCCAGATTTAAAGTAAGGGGGTGGAAAATCACTTTATCATGCTACTGGACATCAGAAGAAAGCTGGGGTGGCAATCCTTATATCAGACAAATTAGATTTTAAACCAAAGACTGTAATAAGAGAGGAGGAAGGACACTACATTATACATAAAGGGTCTAACCAACAAGATCTAACAATTATAAGTATTTATGCCCTTAACATGGGAGCATCCAATTATATCAACCATAACAAAATCAAAGAAACAAATTGATAATAATACAATAATAGTAGGGGATGTTAACACACACCCCCTCACTGCAATGGACAGATCAGCTAAGCAGAAGATCAACAAGGAAACAAGGACTTTGAGTGACACACTGGACCAGATGGACTTCACAGATATATTCGGAGCATTCCACCCTAAAGCAACAGAATACACATTCTTCTTAAGTACACATGGAACAATGTCCAGAACAGATCATATACTGGGTCACAAATCAGGTCTCAAATAGTACCAAAAGATTGAGATCATTCCCTGCATATTTTCAGACCACAATCCTTTGAAAATGGAATGCAATCACAAAAGGAATTTGATCTATTTTGAGTTTATCTTTGTGTATGGTGTAAGAGAATGGTCCAGTTTCATTCTTCTGTATATAGCTGTCCAATTTTCCCAGCACCATTTATTGAAGAGACTGTCTTTTTTCCATATTTTTTCCTGCTTTGTCAAAGATTATTTGACCATAGAGTTGAGGGTCCATATCTGGGTTCTCTATTCTGTTCCATTGGTCTATATGTCTGTTTTTGTGCCAGTACCATGCTGTCTTGGTGATCATTGCTTTGTAATATAGCTGGAAATCGGGCAACATGATGCCCCAGCTTTGTTTTTCTTTTTCAACATTTCCTTGGCAATTCGGGGTCTTTTCAGATTCCATACAAATTTTAGGATTGTTTGTTCCAGCACTTTGAAAAATGTCATTGGAATTTTGATCAGGATGGCATTGAACTTTTGGAACTTCATCAAGATAAAACCTTCTGCACAACAAAGGAAACAGTCAACAAAACAAAGAGGCAACCCACAGAATGGGAGAAGATATTTGCAAATGACCCTACAGATAAAAGGCTCGTATCCAAGATCTATAAAGAACTTGTCAAACTCAACACCCAAGAAACAAATAATCAAGTCAAAAAATGGGCAGAAGACATGAACAGACACTTCTCCAAAGAAGACATACAAATGGCTAACAGACACATGCAAAAATGTTCATCATCATTAGCCATCAGGGAAATTCAAATCAAAACCACTCTGAGATACAACCTTACACCAGTTAGAACGGCAAAAATTGACAAGGCAAGAAACAACAAATGTTGGAGAGGTTGTGGAGAAAGGGGGACCTTCTTACACTGTTGGTGGGAATGCAAGTTGGTACAGCCACTTTGGAAAACAGTGTGGAGGTGCCTCAAAAATTTAAAAATAGAGCTACCCTATGACCCAGCAATTGCACTCCTGGGTATTTACCCCAAAGACACAGATGTAGTGAAAAGAAGGGCCATATGCACCCCAATGTTCATAGCAGCAATGTCCGCAATAGCCAAACTGTGGAAAGAGCCAAGATGCCCTTCAACAGATGAATGGATCAAGAAGATGTGGTCCATATATACAATGGAATATTACTCAGCCATCAGAAAGGATGAACACCCAACTTTTACAGCAACATGGATGGGACTGGAGGAGATTATGCTAAGTGAAGTAAGTCGAGCAGAGAAAGTCTATTATCATATGGTTTCACTTATTTGTGGAACATAAGGAATAGCATGGAGGACATTAGGAGAAGGAAGGGAAAAAGGAAGGTGGGGAAATCAGAGGGAGAGATGAACCATGAGAGACTATGGACTCTGAGAAACAAACTGAGGGTTTTAGAGGGGAGGGTGGTGGGGGATGGGTTAGCCTGGTGATGGGTATTAAGGAGGGCACATACTGCATGGAGCACTGGGTGTTATAGGAAAACAATGAATCATGGATCACTACATCAAAAACTAATGATGTATGGTGACTAACATCACATAATAAAATAAAATTAAAAAAACAAGAAGAAATTTGATAAGAACTCAAATAAATGGAGACTAAAGAGAATCCTACTAAAGAATGAATGGTTCAACCAAGAAATTAAAGAAGAATTTTAAAAAAATTCATGGAAACAAATGAAAATGAAAACATGACAGTTCAGAACCTTTGGGATGCAGCAAAGGCGGTCCTAAGAGGTAAGTATATAGAAATACAAGCTTTCTCAAGAAACAAGAAAGGTCTCAAATACACAACCTAACCTTACACCTAAAGGAGCTGGAGAAAGAAGAGCAAATAAAGCCTAAACCCAGCAGGAGAAGAGAATTAATAGATTAGAGCAGAAATCAATGAACTAGAAATGAGAAGAACAGTAGAACAGATCAATGAAACTAGGAGCTGCTTCTTTGAAAGACTTAATAAGATTGATAAACCCCTAACCAGACTTATCAAAAAGAAAATAGGAAGGATACAAATAAATAAAATCATGAATGAAAGAGGAGAGATCACAACCAACACCAAGGAAATACAATTATAAGAACATATTATGAGCAATTATATCCCAACAAATTATGCAATCTCAAAGAAACGGATGCATTCTTAGAGACATATAAACTACCAAAAGTGAACCAGGAAGAAATAGAAAACTTGAACAGGCCCATAATCAGCAGGAAAATTGAAGCAGTCATCAAAAATCTCCCAAAAAACATGAGTCCAGGGCCAGATGGCTTCCCAGGGGAATTCTATCAAACATTTAAAGAAGAATTAATAGCTATTCTTCTGAAGCTGTTTCAAAAAATCAAAATGGAAGGAAGATGTCCAAACTTGTTCTATGAGGCCAGCATTACTTTGATCCCAAAATCAAAGACCCTACCAAAAAGGAGAATTACAGACCAATATCCTTGATGAACATAGATGCAAAACTTCTCACCAAAATACTAGCCAATAGGATCTAACAGTACATTAAAAGGATTATTCACTATGACCAAGGGGGATTTATTCCTGGGCTGCAAGGTTGGTTCAACATCCCCAAATCAAACAATGTGATACACCACATTAATGAAAGAAAGGTCAAGAAACATATGATCTTCTCAATAGATGCAGAAAAAGCATTTGACAAAGTACAGCATCCTTTCCTGATTAAAATTCTTCACAGTGTAGGGATAGAAGGATAATACCTCAATATCATAAAAGCCATCTACAAAAAGCCCACAGCGAATGTCATTCTCAATGGGGAAAAACTGAGCTTTCCCCCTAAAGTCAGGAACACGGCAAGGATGTGCACTATCACCACTGTTGTTCAACATAGTACTAGAAGTCCTAGCCTAGGAGCGCCTGAGTGGCTCAGTTGGTTAAGCATCTGCCTTCAGCTCAGGTCATGATCCCAGGGTCCTAGGATGGAGCTTCACCTCTGGCTCCCTGCTCAGTGGGAAGCCTGCTTCTCCCTCTCCCTCTCCCTCTGCTGCTCCCCCTGCTTGTGCTCTCTCACTCATTCTCTCTCTCAAATAAAGTTTTTAAAAATTTAAAAAGAAGTCCTAGCCTCGGCCATCAGATAACCAAAAGAAATAAAAGGCATCCAAATTGGCAAAGAAGTCAAACTCTCACTCTTCACAGATGACATGATAACAATGTGGAAAACCCAAAAAAACTCCACACAAAAATTGCTACAACTCATACAGGAGTTCAGAAAAGTGGCAGGATGTAAAATCAATCCACAGAAAACTGTTGCATTTCTATACACTAAAAATGAGACCGAAGAAAGAGAAATTAAGGAGCAATCTCATTTACAATGGCACCGAAAACCATAAGATACCTAAGGATAAACCTAACCAAAGAGGCAAAGGATCTGTACTCTGAAAACTATAGAACACTCATGAAAGAAATTGAGGAAGACACAAAGAAATAGTAAAATGTTCCATGCTCATGGATTGGAAGAACAAATATTGTTTAAATGTCTATGCTACCTAGAGCAATTTACACATTCAACGCAATCACTATCAAAATACCATCAACTTTTTTCACAAAGCTGGAACAAATAATCCTAAAATTTGTATGGAACCATAAAAGACCCTGAATAGCCAAAGGAATGTTGAAAAAGAAAACCAAAGCTGGTGGCATCACAATTCCGAACTTCACGCTCTATTACAAAGCTATAATCATCAAGACAGCATGGTACTGGCACAAAAACAGACACATAGATCAATGGAACACAATAGAGAACCCAGAAATGGACCCTCAACTCTATGGTCAACTAATCTTTGACAAAGCAGGAAAGAATATCCAATGGAAAAAGGACAGTCTCTTCAACAAACGGTGTTGGGAAAATTGGACAGCCACATGCAGAAGAATGAAACTGGGCCATTTCCTTACACCATACACAAAAATAGACTCAAAATGAATGAAAGACCTAATGTGAGACAGGAACCCATCAATATTCTAGAGGAGAACACAGGCAGCAACCTCCTTGACTTCGGTCACAGCAACTTCTTGCTAGACACGTCTCCAGAGGTAAAGGAAACAAAGGCAAAACTGAACTACTGGGACTTCATCAAGATAAAATATTTTATGCACAGCAAAGGAAATAGTCAACAAAACCAAAAGACAAATGACAGAATGGGAGAAGATATTCGCAAATGACACATCAGAATAAGGACTAGTATCCAAAATCTATAAAGAACTTACCAAACTCAACACCCAAGAACAAATAATCCAGTCAAGAAATGGGCAGAAGACATGAACATACATTACCCACAAATAAGACATACAAATGACCAACAGACACATGAGAAAACACTCACCCTCACTCGGCTAGGAAAATACAAACCAAAACTACAATGAGATACCACCTCACACCAGTCAGAATGGCTAAAATGAACAAGTCAGGAAACAACAGATGTTGGTGAGGATGCAGAGAAAGGGGCACCCTCTTACACTGTTGGTGGGAATGCAAGCTGGTGCAGCCACTCTGGAAAACAGTATGGAGGTTCCTCAAAAAGTTGAAAATAGAGCTACCCTATGACCCAGCAATTGTAGTATAAGTATTTACCCCAAAGATATAAATGTAGTGATCTGAAGGGGTACCTGCACCCCAATGTTTATAGCAGCAATGTCCACAATAGCCAAATTATGGAAAGAGCCCAGGTGTCCATCGACAGATGAATGGACTGAATGGATATATATATATCCATATCAACACACACACACAATGGAATACTACTCAGCCATCAAAAAAATGAAATCTTGCCATTTGCAATGACGTGGATGGAACTAGAGGGTATTATGCTAAGTGAAATAAGTCAATCAGAGAAAGACAATGATCATATGATCTCACTCATATGTGGAATTTAAGAATCAAAACAGAGGATCATAGGGGAAGAGAGGGGGAAAAAAACAAGACGAAATCAGAGAGAGACAAACCATAAGAGACTCTTAATCATAGGAAACAAACTGAGGGTTGCTGGAGGGGAGGCGGTGGGGGGATGGGGCAGCTGGGTGATGGACATTAAGGAGGGCACCTGATGTAATGAGCATTGGGTATTATATAGGACTGATGAATCACTGACCTCTACCTCTGAAACTAATAATACATTATATGTTAATAATTGAATTTAAATTTAAAAAAAAATTTTAAAGAGCTCTTTGGAATGGAAAATAAAGACACTTTTTAGAGAATGAAAAGGCAAACCAGGAACTGGGTAAAAATGTTACAAAGCATATATCTGACAAAGAACTTGTATCCAGTGAATATATAATTATCAAAACTCAACAATAAAACAACCCAATACCAAATGTGGAAGAGATTTAAACACTTTGCCAAAGAACATATATGGATGACAAATAAGCACATGAAAATATGTTCAACTCACTAGTCAGTAAGGAAATGCAAATCAAAATCATGAAATACCATTACATCCTACTAGAATAGCTAATGTCACAAAACCAACAATGCCAAGTGCTGGAAAGGATGTAGAGCAACCTAAACTTTCAGACACTGATGGGAATGCCAAATGGTAGAGCTACTTTGAGAAACAGTATAGCAGTTTTTGAGAATGTTAAACACATACTTACCACATATGCCAGCAATCCGACTGTAAGTATTTACTCTCAAGAAATGAAAACACAAAAAAATGCATACAAATGTTTATGGCAGCTTTATTTGTAATCACCCAAAACTGGAAGTAACCTAATCAATGTCCCTTCAACTAGGGAATGGATAAACCAAATGGTGGTATATCCATACGATGGATTATGACTCAGAAATAAGGAACTATTGATAAACCCAACAACATGAATGAATCTCAGATGTATTATGCTTAGTGAAGGAAGCCAGTCTCAAAAGGCTAAATACTATACAATTCCACTTACCTGACATTCTCCAAAGGATAAAACTATAGGGACGAATAATAAATCAGGGTTTCCAGGAGTTAGGTGTAGGGAGGTTTTTACTATAAAGTAACAGGAATGGACACCTGGCTGGCTCAGTCAGTTGAACATCCAACTCTTGATTTTGGCTCAGGTCCTGATCTCGGAGTTGTGGGATCAAACCCAGTATCAGGCCCCACGCTCAATGAGGAGTCTGCTTCTCTCCCTCTCCCTCTTCCTCTCCCCCAGCTGATGCTTTCTCTCCCTAAAATAAATAATCTTCAAAAAAAATAAATAAAAATAAACTAGCAGGAATAAATTTGGTGGTGGAGTGCAGGAATAATGGAACTGTTCTGTACCTTGATTGTGTTGTTTACACAACTCTGCATTTGTCAAAGCTTATAGAAGTGTACACCAAAAGGAATTTTATTCTATGTAAATTCTGAATAAAATTTAAAAACCTATAGGCATAAAATAAGCCTACATGTTGTATGATTCTTTTCATATCACATTCACACTAAAGCAAAACTTATAGGGACAGAAAACAGATCAGTGGTTTCCAGAATCTGAAGGTGGGGGTAAGGGTTGACTACAAAGGGGCCCTAGTGTTTTGGGGGTGAAATAACTATTCCATATCTTGATTTTAATAGTTTACTACTGTATATATTTGTCCAAAGTGACAGAACTTACACTATAAAGGATGAACTTTATTGTATGTACATTAAACTTAATTTTTAAAAAATGAGTATGGAGTTAAGATGGCAGAGTAGTAGGGGGACCTGGAATTTGCCTTGTCCTTTGAACACAGCTAGATCAACATCCAACCATTTTGAACAACTAGGAATACAATCTGAGGATTAAGAAAACAATCTGCACTGTTGGAGGGAGAGAACATGGCAGATGAGAGGTCCAGAGCCCTGAATTGGGGGAGAGGAAAGCCGTGCCACAACAGGGAGGGAACCCTTTTCATGGAGCAAAGTCAGGGAGAGGGAGAAAGTGGAAGAGAGCACAGCGGGTAGGGATTGTACATTAAGTTGTGGTGAGGAGCTCCCCTGGGTCTCACTGGGAGAGATCTCTCCCCTTCCTGGAGTGCATTTGGAAAAGGGTATTTTACTTCTGCAAGGACAAAGGGACAGACAGGAGCCATTGAGCAGTGCTCAACAGCAGGGTCAGAGGTGTGCACAGAGGGCAGAAAACCTCCTAACAACTTTTTGCTGTGAGCCACAATAGGCTTAAACCTGTGTGCACAGAGCGACTGCTTGTGTGCAGCAGAACTGAACAGAGAGCAGAGACGGGCAGACTGCAGATAACCTGGCCACTGCTCTTCCCTGTCTGCCACAATAGATTCAAGCCTCTGTATGACTGCTTTTCTCTGACAGAACAGAGTAGGGAACAGTCACACAGTTGCCAATAACCTGGTTCCAGCTGTTTACTGAGTGCTAAAATCAATTCTAGCCTCTGCTCGCGCACTGTATGACTGCTTTTCAGGGAAAGAATGGTGCTGGGCACACCTCAAGACTCTCCTCCAAGGGAGGGGAGTGGGCCCACACATTACCAGGCCCTTTAAAACTTGGAGTTTTGAGTCCTAGCCACCCGCCAGAGATAAAATACTGGAGATCTGTACTGCCAGGTTCACCAATGGCCAGGAACAGACAGGTTAAGGTTCATGGAACTGATGAAAGCCCAGGACACAGGAGATTGTTGGCTTTTCTGAGAGGGCCTCCTGAACAACAGTAGCCGGGAGTTCCCCTCCCCAGGAACGAGGGCCATATTCATCCTCCTCCACCACCCCTCCCTCCCCACCACCCACCAGAACAGTCCAACTTCAGCGAGAAACAAGCGCATCTAGTGGAGACCGGAGTCCCCTACACTAAACCCCACTCTCCTGCACCTGGCAGGGGCATCTTTACAGGGGCAAGTCAGGTTGTGGGCCAGCCCAGCAGGATGCTCCCTCAAAAGACCAACATAGCCCCTGCATGTACCAAGTCTACTGATGAAAGAATGCTCTAAAACATCAGCTTCTGATGAAAATAGGACCAGATTTGCTTTCTTTTTTAATTTTTTTACTTTTTTACTTTTCTATTTCTTATTTTTATCTTTTATATCTTTTCCTTTTTTATTCTTTTTGCTTTATCTTTTTTTGGTATGAGCCTTATAATTTTTTGTTCATTTGTTGGTTTCCTTATTTTTCGAATCAGGCTTATTTTTTTCTTTCTTCTTTCCTTATTCTTTCTTCTTTTTCTTTCTTATTCGTTGGAGTCAGGCTTATAGTTTCTTGTTTGCATTTTTGTTCCTTTTCCCTTTCTCTTGTCTTGGATCAGGCTTTATTTTTCTTCTTTCTTATTTTTTTTTTTAAGATTTTTATTTATTTGACAGAGAGAGACAGCGAGAGAGGGAATACAAGCAGGGGGAGTGAGAGAGGGAGAAGCAGACTCCCCCCTGAGCAAGGAGCCCAATGTGGGGCTCGATCTCAGGACCCTGGGATCAGGACCTGAGCCGAAGGCAGACGCTTAACAACTGAGCCACCCAGGCGCCCCTCCCTTTTTTTTTTTTTTAACTTTACATTTTTACCTTGACAAAAAAATCAAAGCACAACTAGTTAAAGATCCAAACACTCCCCACTACAAACAAGGAGGAACTCTGTAGAGGACGGGCCACTGGGAAAGAGCAGTCAAAACACAGCAGACTGTACAAAACATACACCAGAAAAACTTCTGAAGTTTTTGTTGTTGATCTTGTTATTATTTTCATTGTTTTTCTTCTTCTTCTTTCTTCCTTTCTTTTCTGGACAAAATGACAAGATGGAGAAATTCACCCCAAAAGAAAGAACAGGAGGCAGTACTCACCGCCTGGGATTTAAGGATATAATTAAGATATCTGAACTAGAATTTAAAACCACGATTATAAAGATACTAGCTGCGCTTGAAAAAAGCATAGAAGATACCAGACAATCCCTTACTGTAGAGATAAAAGAAATAAAATCTAGTCAGGCTGAAATTAAAAATGCTATTACTGAGATGCAGTCCCAAGTGGATCCCATAAAAGTGATGAACAAAACAGAAGAATCAGTGATATAGAAGACAAAATGATGGAAAATAAGGAAATTGAAAAGAGAAAGAAAACTATTAGATCATGAAAGGAGACTTCGAGAACTCAGAGATTCCATTAAGTGAAATAATACCCAGATAATAGGGATCCCAGAAGATGAGGAGCAGGAGAAAGGGGCAGAAGATTTATCTGAACAAATTATAGCTGAGAACTTCCATAATCTGGGGAAGGAAACAGGCATTCAAGTCAAGGGCACAAGGGCATAGAGAAACATGAACATTAACAGACATTACCCACAAAGACATACAAATGGCCAACAGACACATGAAAAAAATGCTCACCATCACTCAGCACCAGGGAAATACAAATCAAAACTACAATGAGATACCATTTCACACCAGTCAGAATGGCTAAAATGAACAAGTCAGGAAACAACAGATGTTGGTAAGGATGCAGAGAAAGGGGAACCCTCTTACACTGTTGGTGGGAATGCAAGCTGGTGCAGCCACTCTGGAAAAGTGTGGAGGTTCCTCAAAAAGTTGAAAATAGAGCTACCCTATGACCCAGCAATTGCAGTATAAGTATTTATACTTATACTGCAAAGATACAAATGTAATGATCTGAAGGGGCACCTGCCCCAATGTCTATAGCAGCAATGTCCACAATAGCCAAATTATGGGAAGAGCCCAGGTGTCCATCAACAGATGAATGGATAAAGACGTGGGGTGTGTGTGTGTGTGTACATATATATATATATATATATATGTACACATATATATATATATGTACATATATATATATATATATACATATATATATATATGTACATATATATATATATATATATATATATGTATGATGGAATACTACTCAGCCATCAGAAAAATGAAATCTTGCCATTTGCAACAACATGGACGGAACTAGAGGGTATTATGCTAAGTGAAATAAGTCAGTCAGAGAAAGACAAATACCATATGGTTTCACTTTTATATGTGGAATTTAAGAAACCAAACAAATCAACATAGAGGAAGGGAAGGAAAAATAAAAGATGAAAACAGAGAGGGAGGCAAACCATAAGAAACTCTTAACTACAGGAAACAAACAGGGTTGATGGATGGGGGGGATGGGGTAATTGGGTGATGGGCATTAAAGACGGCACTTGAAGTAATGAGCACTGGGTATTATATGCAACTGATGAATCAGTGAATTCTACCTCTGAAACTAATAATACAGTATATGTTGATTAAATTGAATTTAAATTAAAAACATTTTTAAATTAGGGTGTGGCTCCTGGATGGTGCAGTAGTTTTGAGTGTCCGACTCTTGGTTTCAGCTCAGGTTGAGATCTCTCAATCTCATGACCCTGAGATCGAAACCCCTGTTGGGCTCCATGCTCAGCACAGAGTCTGCTTAAGATCTCTCTCCCTCTCCTTCTGTCCCTTCCCCCACCCCCCACTCACGTGCTGTCTCTCTGAAATAAATAAATAAATCTCTTTTAAAAGGGGGAAAGACTCAAGAAACACCTTTTTAAAAAAGTTGTGATGGGACGCCTGGGTGGCTCAGTCGGTCAGGTGCCCCACTCTTGGTTTCAGCTTGGGTCATGATCCTGGGGTCATGAGATGGAGCCCCATAGTCAGGTACCACACTCATTGGGGAGTCTGCTTAAAATTCTCTCCCTCTCCCTCTGCCCCTCCCCCTGGCTCATCTAAAATAAAGAAATCTTTAAAAAAAAATAATAAAATGTTGTGATATGTTGTAGAGAATCTGGAGTCCCACATTCTTATCTTGACATGACTACTTCAGTTCTTCTGTTTAAGCCAAATTATGTTCCCATGCTTTACATTAAGTTCCATGCCCAACATGGGGCTTGAACTCACCAAGAGAACAAGCTGCATATTCTACTGAGCCAGGCAGGCTCCCCTCCCATACTCTTTCTTACTCAAGATACCTCTTATGTCTAGTAGTTCACCAGTATCTCTTAGGAGCACTAGAAAACATTTTAGATGTTCAACTATGAAATGCCATATAAGCTGTAAAATGGACTTACCTATCTTAGTATCCAATTTTTCATTATAACATCATTTACCTACCAGGAGAGTTTGATAAGATAGTGTGAAATAAGTTGGACCCCATCTAAAGGGACTTGAAGTGGAATTTTAGCAAGACCCTGTTTTTTTAAAAATTAAAAACAATGTATTTAAAGGGCTTGATAATAGAGGCTGGCACAGAGTAGGTGCTTAATCAATGTTAAGGAGACAGTACAATGCAGAGGAAAGAACCTGCACACAGCTTTTATCACATCTGGGTTTCAATCCTGGTACCAACATTTAATATGTTTTGGGTATGTCCTAACAGCTTCCTGAACCTGTTTATCTTTCATATGGGGAGACTAATCCCTTACTGGCAGAGCTGTATTGAGGGTTAATGGAGCTAACAGGTTTTCAGGGTTTGGTATAATTTGTGCTCAAGTAGTACTTAATTCTCTTCTTTGGCTGCCCCAGAATGCAGGAGTGGGCTGCACTTCCCTGCCAATCAGCCTGCAGCCAACTGCTCCAGTCCATCATGTAGTTCTGCTCTTAGAATTTGAATAGGTAAATTAGGGGGTGACAGCATGAGGCAAGGCTAAGATGCAGCTATGGGTCCAAAGATGATGTGGAAGTTTGAGGTAGGGGGAAAAGACTGAAGTGATCTAACAGCCACTCCCTTCAAATATGTTCAGTTTCAGGTAGATTGCTGGGACAGAGGTCATGTGCACAACCCAAACAAACCTGGGTAAAGTAAGAAGATTGTGTTCCTGCTGCTATCTACTCCAGTCCCTTCCTGAGGGCCCCTTGACACTATCTTTGTCTGATGGGGTAGCCCCCCACCCAGGGTGGCTAACTATATTTTAATGGAGTATAATGACATCAGCCAATGCACCTCCAATATAGCAGCTCCCTTGAGGATGCAGGTTGTGAATAAATGGTACCATAACCCCTTTGAATCACGGAATTCAAACACTGGTGCTGGATGGGAAGTGGTCATGGAAGGGTGGGGCCCAGCCAGAGTGCCTCAGTTCAAGGGATCCTCCAACCCAGTGTGCCTAGAAATGCCCCAAGGTATGGTTTGCCCCTAACACATCTAGCCACCCTACCAACAGGCACCTTGTTTTCCTTTCATGCAAACAAGGTGGCACTTACCACACTTCAGCACCCAGCCAGGCTTATGTTCTCTTCTTCCCTCTATCCCAGCCCCAGACCCCTCCAGAGACAAGGCTCATCACTGTTCCCCCTACCATCACTGCCACCCAGGTGAGGATCTGCAGACTTGGTGGAAGATGCATAGCCTACAGCCCATCACAGGAATGTCTTACCACTGAGATCTGTTGCAGACTGATAAAGAAATCATCACCCTGCCAGGGACCCCCAGGTCTACCAGCAGCCTCGCCTTGTACCTTTAGCTGTTCAAGAGTTTTGTGAGAGTTACTCCTCCAACCAGACCAACCTATAGGATGAGGGATAAATTGTTAGCATCAGGAATCTGACAGTAATTTTATTTCTCTTGTAAAACAGAGTTGGGGTTAAATAAAGGGTATGGGGTTTGCTAGTTCCTTGGCAACTTGGGACTCTTTTTTGGAAGAATGAAGGGGAGACTGAAAAGGGGCATGATAGGTGAAGAGTTCTTTTAATATGCTGGTACTTCAGGGAGAAGCACACCATTTCATCTGTATTCCCCCATCCCACTGGAACTGGTGCTTGGAGGGATTGCGGGGGGGGGGGGCGGTGGGGAGAAGGTGAGATTAGTCGATCAGTCACCAGCACTGTCATCAGCGTTGCCAGAGAGGTCGAGGACAGACATCATGGAATCAGACAACTTGCTGGCGAGTTTATCTGCAGATGGAGAAATACAGGCAGTCACTTGGTGGCTGGCTCGCCAACAGGACGCCTGCAGGAGCTGGCCTAGATCTACCTTGGTCTACATGAAACTCCCAAACTGGCTCACTTACCCCCAACACTAAACAAAACAACTGGGTGGGGGGTGTTGGCAGCCAGTGTGCAATCTCACAGGTAGAACCATTTGTCTACCTGTGAAATGATCACCCCAATATAGCTTCTATCTCAGAGTGTCAGACTCACTGGGCTCCGGGTATTTTTATCCCTTCCTAGTAACCAAACAGCAATTTTCTTTTACTGTGTTGAGCTTAGCACTCTGCCATTACCCTCAAAGCTCTCACAGCAAAAGGGCAGCATGGATGTAGGGGCTTTAAGCCTGAATGCTCACCTCCCATCCTCCCTGCTGTTCTTCAGGATTCCCCTCAGACATCATCTCCTCCAGGAAGCCTTCTCTGATCACCCCTACCCCACCACCATCCGGGTTAGGTTCACCAGGCTGAGTTAGGTTTCCTCACTCTGCTTTCTGTGTCTGTGAATACTCTGTGTTGCCAATGTCTGTTTTCTTATTTCCTCCTCACTCCCTTATAATAGGACCAGGAGTTCAAGGGTAATTCATCTCTGGATTCCCAGCACTCAGAGTGAAACCAGGCCAAGAGCAAAGAATTGGGCTTATGGGGTCAATCAATCCTAGGTTTACATTTTGGATCCATTAAATACTAGTTGTTTTACCTTGAGTGTGTCATTTAATGTCTCTGGGCCTCAGTGTCCTCACTTACCAAATGGGGATAAGACTTGCAATGAGTTAGTAAAGATTAGTATAGCATGAAGACCTAAATCAGCCAACCACACAACAGACCACCATTAAAATGAAGGAGGAAATTCTTTTGTGAACGGCCATTAAATGGAAACATGATGTGGCAAAATTATGTTCAGGTGACTAGTGTTTGCATAGAAACAGAGAACAGGCGCCTGGGTGGCTCAGTTGGTTAAGCGACTGCCTTCGGCTCAGATCATGATCCTGGAGTCCTGGGATCGAGTCCCGCATCGGGCTCCCTGCTCGGCAGGGAGCCTGCTTCTCCCTCTGACCCTCCCCCCTCTCATGTGCTCTCTGTCTCTCTCATTCTCTCTGTCTCAAATAAATAAATAAAATCTTTAAAAAAAAAAAAAAAAGAAAAAGAAAAAAGAAACAGAGAACAAAAAATATATAAATATTTGCCTGTGTACCTATCTCAGGAATGAGATAGAAGAAATTAACTGGTCACTCTGTGAGGAGGCCTAGATGAGTGGGAGACTGGAAGGAGAAAAACATTTCACTGTATATCCCTTTGTACCTTTTGAATTTTGAATATATTGCCTATGGATAAAGTAAACATTACATATAACCTATAAGCTTCCAAACACATAGAAAGCAGCTAAGAAATAAATGGTGGCTATTTGACACATAGACTAGGCCAATGGTTCTCCAAGTGTGGTTCCCAGAAGAGCAACATCAGCATCAACCAGGAACTAGTTAGTAACACAAATTCTCGGGCCCTATGGCCAACATACTCAATCAGAAACTCTGGGGGTGAGTCCCAGAAATCTGTGTTTTAACAAGCCTTCCAGGCAATTCTAACAAGCTTAAGTTCGAGAACCACTGTGCTAGTAGGTGAGCCTAACCCATCCCTGCCCCTTAACCAGGGTTAGCCTGGTGCTGGACATATGTAAATGCTCATTCAGGAGCTCCTAATCAGGGCCCAAGTGGGTGCTTTTCGGAGCATGGGGAAGAGGGGTATGGTCAGGTGCCCCCACCGGTACGCTTCTGCATCTTCTTCTTATTCTTCAGGGCAGATGCAAGAGCCTGGCCCTGCTGCAGGGGGTCGGTCTCCATGATCCTCTGCAGCACTGGGCGGCGGTCCACAGGGCAGACATCCACCATGCTACTGTTCCTGGGGCGGTGGTCCACGTTGCGTTTAGCCCACCCCATCTGATGTCGGTTCGGATTGGTACAATACCCAGTGAGATCTCCAATCTGGAGAGAGAAAGGACAACAGTGAGGTCTGGGCCCCCAGAGTACCGCCAAAAACTTCTGCAGAAGAGACAGGGACAGGTTTGGTTAAGAACAGGAAGCCTAGAGCCTCACAGAACTAAGCTCCAAGTCTGGCTCCATCACAAACTAGAAGGTGCTTAGTTAATTTCTCAGCTGTAGCTGGCTCATCTGTCAAATGGGGTAGACAATGGGTAGCTCGCATGCCTTTTACAAGAATAAAATAAAAAAGCAGAGTTACTTGATCAATGACAATTGGTATTATGATTCTTTTTTCAAGTGACACTACAAAGTCTTACTCAATTTAACAATATTTTCGGAGGTCTATTCTGTGCCCAGCTCTATGTGGGGAAATGCTGGAAAAATGAGTCAGATGCAGTCCCATCTTTGAGAAGCAACTGGTCTAAAGAGGATACAACCAACCCATACCACAAGCCAAGTCAGAGTGTGTTAAGTGCCCACCAGAAAGACACAGCGTAAGTAGCAGAGGTTGTGGGGAAGGTGGTGGTCAATATGCTTCTACTGATGGGAAGGTCATTCCTGACCGTGAACAATGGAAAAGCACAGAACATAGCTGGGCACCCAAAAGGGTATCTGTTTGGCTGGAGTACACGTGGGTACATGTGGGTAGTAAAAGCTAACATTGACAGAAAGCTCACTCTGTGCCAGGTACCATTCTAAGCACACACAAATACATGTGTGTATACATATATATGTACACACATGCGCACGTGCACATGTTAACTCATATTATCCTTGCAACAATGCTAGGACAAACAAAGCACCTAAGGTCATACAGCTAGTAAAGAATGGAATAAGAACCCTAGCAGCAAGGCTTATATGTATGTATGACTACCCGTTACACTATGGTGGGGAAAAGGCAACGCTACCAAACTATACATCTCTGGGGTTGCAGCAGGGGGCACCATTCACAATACGGCACACATAAATGGTATCTCCCAGAGTTGTATAATGAAGTGGCCCTGCTCAGGTTCCCTGAACCTGAGTCTGGAACCTGCAGCATAGAGCAGGGAACTACTGTAGGTCCCTAAGGAAAAATGGTATGTTCTGGGGCTTATGGGCTCATTGAGAAATACTACCAGATGGCCTTAAGCACACAACTTTACACTGGTTTTCCTGTAAGCACGAGGGGAATCTTTAAAACTATGTGAGAATGAGAATGGCATAATTCCTGTCACTACCACACGGTAGGCCTCATCATCTCTTATAGAATATAAGTGACAGTTTCCTTCCTAGGCCCCCTGCCTCCACCCCGGTCCCTTTCTTTCTAACCTGATTTTTACTCTGGCTGCCAGAGTGACAGTTCATTTTTTTTATTTAAGATTGTATTTATTTATTTATTTGAGAGACAGAGAGAGAGCAAGCACGAGTCCGTGGGGAGGGGGAGAAGGACAGAGGGAGAGGGAGAAGCAGGCTCCCTGCTGAGCAGGGAGCCCGATATGGGACTTGATCCCAGGACCCCAGGATCATGACCTGAGCAAAAGGCAGATGCTTAATCCACTGAGCCACCCAGGTGCCCCCAGAGTGACAGTTCTAATACACAAACCTAACCGTGTCATTTCCTTGCTTAAGAAACCCTTCCAGATATCACGGAGCCATCAAAAATAAAGGACAGCTCTTTAAGTAATGATGTGGAACAATCACAAGATGAATTTTTAAGTGAAATAAGCAAAATACAGAATACAAATAGCATGCTATTATTTGAATTAAAATGGATCTATCTACGTATATGTATGTATGCATGTGCATAAAGATGGGATAGCTATGAAAAGGACATTCAAGTGTGCTAATGACTGCCTCCAAAGAGGGGACAAGGTGGCTGGGAGACAGCTGCAGGAGAGAAACTTACTTTTCACTGTATACCCTTTAGTACCTTTTAAATTTTATACCACGTACACATACTACCTAGTCAAAAAATAAATAAAAGGTATCTTTTTTATAAAAAATATAAAATATAAAAAATATTTTAAATAAACAAAATGGGGAAAAATAGAAAACCCTTTGACAGAAAAAAATAACCAATTTTCAATGTTTTCCTAATATCCATGGTATAAGGTCTAAAGGACTGCTGTGATCTGATTCCAGATTCATCTTTCCTTGCCTCCACTCTCATTCTAACCACCCCACATCACTAACGTTTCCCCCTAAAACACCACTCTCTCTCCTCTTTGAGCCTCGGCATAAGCACTGTCTGAGCTCCTAGCCACGGGCTGCTGCCCGCCTCGTACAGAGAATTCCTCAGCCTCCAAGAAGGGGCACAAGGATCAAGGCCTTCAGGAAGACTTCCCTGACCCACAAGTAGTATAGGTTAGGGCCCTCAGATCCATGCTTTTCCAAACTCTGCCCCCACCCCTAGTCTGTGTGTCTCCCATAACAGTGCAGAGGTCTATATGTGAAACCCACTAAACTGTGACCTCCTGAAGGGCAGAGACAGGGACACTGGCAGTAGAAGCTGAAAAAGCCTCCAGGAATCATAAGCATGGCATATTGACTTGATCACGTAGGTACTGGGGAGCCATGACAGGGGAGGTGACATGGTCAGATTGTGCCATTAGAAACCACGGGACATATGTCCAGGTGAGAAAGGGTTAGAAGCTTAAACTAGAGTTATAGAAATGGTAGGGATCGAAAGAAGCTAATAGCTTCTCAAGAGACTTAGGAAGGAAAAGCCACAGGACTTGCTGACTGACTGACTGGGATACTGGAAGCTAGTTGGAGGGAAGAGTCAGGGGTACCCAGGTTTGCAACTTGAACAACTGAGTGGCTGAAAGGGGATACCTGCTTTCTAGGCTGGACCCAGGCTGGAAAAGCTGCTTGAGACAGCATGCCTCCTCCTTGGACCTGCCATTGCCTGGTAAAGGATGCACACCACCTGATGCCCAGGGGGCCCACGGGGAGTGAATGAATGACCTACATCTACCCACCATTATAGGCAGACCTTGTGGGAGCCAGAGAGAAGGGACCAACCACTCCCCAGAGCCCTGGGTAGAGGAGAGGGTTACCATGAAGAAAGGGGATGGGTACCTTGTACACAGTGGTTTTATTTTCCATGGCATCTGCTATTTTCATCATCGGAGAATGGAGCCACTTGATCTCCATTTCAAGCGGGTCCATGTCACCCAACAGTTCATCTGCTTCTCCGGTGGCTAAGCCTTTAACACAACCAACACCACTGTCAGGGCCCTAGTTCCTCCCTGCTGCCAGCCCCCCCCACCCATTCAGGCCTCAGTGGAAAGGGTATGTGGACGCTGCCCAAGGGAGTTGGGGAGGGAAGGCTCTTTCATTCCTGATGGGAGACCAAATGACAAAGGATTAAAGGCATGGGTTTTGCAGTAGGGCATTCGCCTGCTGGGAGCTGGTCTTGGAGCCTTAGCTTCCTCATCTAGAAAATGAGAATACCACAAGCCTATGACATGGGACTGCTATCACAGCAGAGGACACCTGAAATGCACTGGCCTGAGATACTGCTCAGTAAATGGCAGCCACTGGGTTTCCTTCCCTGGGACCAGGCCTCTCTCCCCTTCCTTCTGGCCCCTTGCCTGGAGTTGGCCTCCACTGCAAACCATTAATGCACCCATTGCCCTGGGCCCATGCTATCCTCCCACCTACTTCTAAACTTTGCTACCATCCCCTTCCTCTAATTCCTACTCACTCTTCAAGATACAACACTAGGGCCAACTTCCCTAGGAAATTCTCACCATTAACCTCTCCCTCTCCTCAATTTCCCAGACCTCAATCTTTTGCCAAGGCCCATTCTCAGTGATGGAGCCCCTCTTGCCGTCACATGCAGCCAGGGTCAAGCATCATCATAGGAACGTGAGCTCGAATTCCTCCCAACTACCCACTTGGTAGAAGAGGGAGGTAAAGTTCAGAAAGAGAACTGACTTGCCAGAAGCCACCTGGGGAATAAACTCTGAAGCAGGCAAGTCCTCTTGTCCTCATCTATAATCTAAGGACACTAAAAGGCCCAGAGAAGGAAAGCTAGTGGCCCTCAAGAGAAACAGAGAAACCAGAAGCCAGGCCAGCCAGGGCTTTTTCCACTGCCCGAGTGTCCACAGACAGGCCCAGAGAGCACCAGGCACCTCTCCAAGGTGGGGTAGAGAAGGAAGGAGGAGCCATAAGCCAAGGTTGCAGATTGTAGTATCTGAAGAGAACAAATTTCCCACAGGAATTTCTCAAAGCCACACCTCTGTACCCCAGCAAATGATCATCTTAGTAACAATTAATATTCACCAAGCACGTACTCTAAGCCAGCACTGCTGTGAGCGTTTTTACATATTAAATAAGTCTTCGTGACCATCTTATTGGGTGAGTGCTACTGTCCCCATTTTACAGAGGATGCCATTGAGACATGGAGAAATGAAGTAACTTAATCACAGCTAACAAGAAACAAAACTTGAATTTGACTCCAGGCAGTCCATTCTTTTAACCACTTAGCTACTCCAAGCTGGGACAGTCTTAGACTAGAGGGCAGAAGAGTTGCTTTAAATGCCACCTCTGCCTGCCACTGACCATGCATCGTTCAGGAAATAGCAGCTTTCTGTGACTCAGATGCCTCCCCGCCAGTGGGGGTGAGAACAAAAATCTAGGAACAGACATGCAGTAGCTGAGGCAAAGCCTAGGGCAACACGAGGGAAGGGGTTTTGGAGAGGAGTATCTTAGTCCACTCCAGGTCCCAAGAGATGGGGAAAGGACCCTCATATTTCCTGAGCAACTCACTGTGTACACAGTACTTTGCTGACTTTTATCCTATCTACCAAGAGCCTACAACCACCCCCAAGGCCCAGATTAGAATTTTCCGCCTTGTGGGAGAAAACATTAAGCTTAGAGTTGGTTAAATAATTTTCCCAAAGCCAGAGTAGGGCCACGGCAGGGGAAGATCAAACATGGGATTTTTTTTTAAGATTTTATTTATTTATCTGACAGAGAGACAGCGTGAAAAGGAACACAAGCAGGGGGAGTGGGAGAGGGAGAAGCAGGCTTCCCGCAGAGCAGGGAGCCCGACGTGGGGCTCGATCCCAGGACCCCGGGATCATGACCCAAGCCGAAGGCAGACGCTTAATGACTGAGCCACCCAGGCACCCCAAACATGGGATTTGTTGTTGGGTCTGGCTCCCACCCAGGGCAAGACAAAGTACCAGGCAGGCCAGTCCACTTGCCCCTACTTACATTCCATGGTGTCTTCATTGGCCTGCTCGGTATCCTCAATGTCAAAGACTTCGGTCATCTCCTTAATGATCTCAGCACTGAGATGGGCAGGCAGAGTGTGGGTGGCAGGTGGGAGTGTATAGAAGCTGATCTTCCCACTGCATTGGGAGACGGGAGGAAACTGGTGATGTCATTAAGAGAACAAATGACCAACCGAAGAGAGAATGAGTTCCCAAGTCAGAAACAATGAGGAACAACAAGAAAACCCACAGTAGCTTCCAAACAAGAAGTTGAGTTGCCGGATAGTCATTGGCCACAAATTCCTGATGGGGACATGACCTGGTGCCTTGGCCTTCCCCTACTCTAGGAAACAGGCTGCCAGGCTGCCCCACCGCTGCAATAAACACAGATGCACCCCCCTTTGTGGAGTCTGACTCTCGGCAGGTGCACCCTCACCCCTAGCCCTCTCCTCACCTCACCCAGTCAGCCAGAACAGCTTTGGCTGCCTGCTCCTGACTGTATATGCCTCCTTTCTTCTTCTTCCCCAAGCGGTGAGCCACCGCAGTCAGAAAGTGCTCAGTGGTCTGGAACCCAGAGATGCCATAATAGTTGGAAATCTGGTGAAGAGAGAAAGAAAAGAAATCATGAGGAAAAATGAAGGGCCCTTGGAGTGGGGCAGGGCACGAGCAAGAGCCTTCTGTACCTCCTCCAGGTTACAGCGTTGCAGGATGGTCTCTACCGGGGTCACGGGGTCTGCCAACTTCTGCACGTGGACGCAGTTGCGCAGGATGGTGCCCACCTCTGAGTTCGGTCCTGGGACAATGCCTGGGGCATCCAGCAGCCTGATGAACTTGTCCAGATAGACCTCCTGCATGAACCTAGGACAGGAAAGGAGATAAGAGAGAATGCAGGACACTGATGAGCTGGGATGTATCTAGTATCCCCCAGGCCCCAGGCATACAGCTGGGAGAGGGGTGAGGGACAGACAGCATACAGATGAAGATGGGAGAGATGTGGGGCTGGGGGTTCTGGGGCCTACAGACCTGGGACTAATTCTAGTCTACTAATACTAGTCTAATTCTGCCACTGGGGACTGAGCTGCAGGGCTGTGGGCAAGCTTCTGATTCTCTGAGCCTCCATTGCTTCATCTACAAAGTGGAGTTGCTTATCTGTAGCCCAATCTTGCATGGCTGCTAAGAGACCTGAAGAAGCTAAGGGGGAAACAACCCAGCTCAGTGCCTGGCCCGCACCTATGGCGTACCAAGTAAATGAGAGCTGTTAGTGAGAGTGCCCAGGGAAGAATCAGAGGCTGGGCCAAGATAAGGAAAAGGGCAGGGGCTGAAGTCATGAGAGATGGGGGAATGGGAGGGTCAAGGAACTGTGGAGTGGGGAAGCAGGCAGGTGCTTACTTGGTGACGCCAGGAACGGCTCCCACGCTGCATGCACGGCTGCGCTTCAGGCTATTGATCAGGCTGCTCTTCCCAACATTAGGAAGACCTACAAAGGGGTGGCAGATGGCTCAGGGCAGGAAGGGCCCTCACGAACATTTGGGCTGGCCTGTATGTGGGTGGCCGAGGAGGGGACAATGACCAAGCTATGGGGAAGCCAAAAACAGAGCCTGGCCTCCTGCCTTCCCACCCCAGGCCCTGACCAAGCCCCAACATGGCCTACCTACCCCTTTCCTCCATTTGTGAGCATACTGGGTAGACATGTCCCTCTCTCTAGATAGGACACTCACCTCCCACCTACAACCAGCCTGGGAAAGGTGCTCAATGAAAGGCCTCTGTAACACGATCCAACAGAGGGCAGACATCAGGAAATGTCTGTGAAACAGAGAACCATCTGTCCTGATGTAAAATTCACCTGGTGGGGGGTGGGAGAGCCCTCTCTAGATGCCAGTCTCTCTAAGCAGCTGTCTGCCTGTGGTGCATGTTTTGTGTTCAAGCATCTTGAGCACCTCTAGGCCTGTGGATGTCTTTGTGTGCCACCCCCTCACCAGGTCTCTTCTCCTCATCATTCTCCTTCTCTGTGTGCCAGAGTTTATGCACAGACCACTCTCTCATTTTTTTTTTAAGATTTTATTTATTTATTTGAGAGAGAGAACACTAGCGGGAGGGGGAGGGGCAGAGGGAGAGGGAGAGGCAGACTCCCCACTGAGCAGGGAGCCCGAGGTAGGGCTCGATCCCACTGGAATCATGACCTGAGCTGAATGCAGACGTTTAATCCACTGAGCCACCCAGGTGCCCCCAGACACCTCTCTTATGGATGTACCTATGTGTGTGTACCCCTCATGTGTGGAAGTCTCTGTACATCAGTGTGTGTGTGTGTGTGTGTGTGTGTACACGTGTGCACGTCCATTATCTCTTGGTTGTTCTCATTCTAAATATTACTCTTTTTCCATGTTTACTTTCTCCCGCTCAGTCTTTTTCTCTATCATATTCTTTCTCTGTGTAGCTCTATCTAAGCACCTTACTCTGCTGGTTTGTCTCTTTGTCGCTCATTCTGGCCACTGTCATTTCTGATTCTCCCCACCCCACCAATTCTGCCCCTCTTTTTTTTATTTTTTGCTTTTTTAAGTTTAAATTCAATTAATTAGCATATAATGTATTACTAGTTTCAGAGGTGGAGGTCAGTGATTCATCAGTGTTATGTAATACCCAGTGCTCATTATATCCTGTGCCCTCCTTAATGTCCATCATCAGTTACTGCATCCCCCCACACCCCTCCCCTCCAGCAGCCCTCAGTTTGTTTCCTATGATTAAGAGTCTCTTACGGTTTTTCTCCCTGATTTCTTCGGTTCATTTTTTTCCTTTCTTCCCCTATGATCCTCTGTCTTGTTTCTCAAATTCCTCATATCAGTGAGATCATATGATACTTGTCTTTCTCTGATTGACTTATTTCACTTAGTATAGTACCCTCTAGTTCTATCCACGTTGTTGCAAATGGCAAGATTTCATTTTTTTTTTATTCTGCCCCTCTTTTTAATTCCCTCGACGCCAACTTCTCTCAGTCTCTTTCGGTGTTTCTTCTCTCCATGCGCTTGTCTCTGTATGCGTCTCTGTACATGTTTCACTGTGCTTCCTTCTGTCTCTGTCTGTATATCCCTAGCCCTCCTTCTGACTCTATTTCTCTATGAACATGTATCTATCTCATCATAGACATGTTTGTGTATTTGTCTCCCTCTGTGACTCTGGGGATGTGACTGGGTCCAAGGGTCCAGTGTATCTGGGCACACATGTCTCTCTGTGCCTCTATTCGCTTGTGAGCAGAGTTGGGGCGAGTATGTGGGAAGGACCTGGGTCTACACGTGTGTTGCCTCTGGGTGTGGACATGTCTGCACAAGTGTGGATCTGTACATGTATTTGTGGATCTGCATGTATTCCAGGACTGTGTGTGTGTGTTCCTCTATGTCTAACTCTTTGTTCCCGGTTCCTTCCATATGTACCTCTCTGAATCTGTCTCTCTATCTGTGTCTGCTTGTCTCTCTCATTGTTTGTTTGCTTTTTTTTTTTAAGATTTTATTTGTCAGAGAGAGTGCGAGAGAGCACGAGAGAGCGCAAGCACAAGCAGGGGGAGCAGCAGGCAGAGGAAGAAGCAGGCTCCCTGCTGAGCAAGGAGCCCAATGCGGGGACTCCATCCCGAGACCCTAGGATCACGGCCTGAGCCGGAGGCAGACACTCGACAGCCTGAGCCCCCAGGTGTCCCTTTCTCATTGTTTCTTTGGTATGCATGTCTGCCTCTCTACATGCATAAAGTATCTAGCTCTCTTATGTCTCTCTCTGCAGGTCTTCTATAGTCCTTCTGGTATCTTTTTCTGATCATTATCTCCCTCTCTCGGCATGCCTCTGTCATTTAAATCCACCCTTCCTTTCCACTCCCCACCAATCCCATCATTTCCCAGTTCTTTCTCTATGTCTATTCAGGTCTATATATCTCTATCTTTTTCTCAGTGTCCAGATCTCTCCCAATGTCTTTCTCTTTTGGCTTCACTTCCTCTCCCTGACAGTCTATCTCTGCTTCTCTCAATTTCCCTCTTCTCTCCCCTATCATCCTTCCCTCAGTGCCCTGGGTTCCAGACTGGCCCAGGTTTGAGTATCAGCTCTACCTTGTCTCACACAGGGCTGATCCCCACAAGTCCCCTTCACTTCTCTGGGCCTCAGTGTCCTTATCTGTCAGAGATATGTTCGCTCCTCCCCCCAACCACCCACAGCTCTGGTAGGATGAGACGGCACCAAATCCAAGCACAACCCTGTATATGTGATCCACGGTTCTAATACTCAATGCATGGTGGTGATTCCCAGTATGCCTTCCTATGTCCACCAATATGTATCACAAGTCACAAAACCGTTCCTGAACTGCTCCTCTCTTCCTCAGAGGGGTAACACAAAGCTCCCAGAATCCTTTGCCCAGTGAAACCCCTGCCCAAGGAATGAGCCTGGGCCCCATGACCTCCCCACAGGTCTTACCCACAACACCCACACGGATATGGGTGCGCACTTCGCCAAGGCGGCAATAGTTCCCCAAAACCCTCATGAGGTTTTCAGCTCCAAAGCAGGCTTTGCTTTTCAGCAGTGACTCGGAGGCCTGATCCACTGGTACAGTGCAACGATTCTGGAAACCAAGGGGTATTACAGAAGAGGCATCAGGTGGGAAATGCAGTCTGAGTCCAGATTTCCAACTTTCAGTAAAACTTTCAGGGCCACCTCCCTGTGATCACTGAGCTCCCCAAGACTGAAGCAGAGGGCTTCTCATGCAGGCCCTGAATACCTGCCATTTCCCTGCTTGCACAAGGCCTGTTTTTCTACTGTCGTTGCATCTTCAGTCTTCTCTGTCCCTGCCTCTCTCTAGACACACGTATCTCTTGCCTCCCTCAGCAGGGAAAGGATGGCACCCTGGCCTCTAGTCAGGCCAAGTTTGAGTTCCAGCTCTGCCTCTCACAGGTGTGTGGGCATCAAATCCTGCTTCCCTTCTCTGGGTGTCAGTGCCCTCATCCACAAAATGGGGACACTGCCCTCCCTGCCTGTGGTGGGAAGACAGTGCCTGGCCCATAGCCTACCTTCCCTTAATTCCTCACACCAGACAAGGCCACTCCAGCTTCCATCTCCTTACTCATGATGCCACCTCCTCAGCCCAGAATGACCTTCCACCTCTTCCTCTCTCCTTACTTACCCACCACAGCACCACAAATTAGGAATTAAGCTAAATCTCCATCAGTAAGAAACAGGTTAAAGAAATACATCCTTAAAGTGGAATACAAATGAAAGAGACCTGTTAGAAAAGGATGCTCACCACATTTTTGCCATCGAGAAGGCCAAAAATTATATAAATGAGGTATCAGGTTTCCCCAAATTACTCGAGTAAAGATTAAAATGTTTAATGATAGCAAGTGTTGGAAAAGGTGTAGGGAAATAAGCCCTCTCACACATTCATCTACCCCAGGGGTAGGAAGATAAATTGGTACAGCCACTGGAAGGGAGGCAATTTGTCAGTGTCTAAGAAAATGTAAAATACATACCCACTCCACCCCTCAGTATCCAACCTATATAAACACTCGCCCACCAGTCAAGATAACATATGCAAGGGTATGTGCTAAAGTACTGCTTATAATGATTAAAAATTGGAAACTAATTTTATTTAGCATCAAAAAAGTACATCTCTAAAAAAAAAATTGCCACAGGAAAAAAAAGCAAGCCCCGGGATGACACATAGGACGCTCCCAAACACTTCCTTCTCTCTATATATATATCTGCATATATATAAAGCACAGAAAAATATCTGAAAGGACACACACCAAGCTAACAATGGTGGTTACATCTGGGTATGGATAAAGGAGCCTAGAATTAAGGGTACTGGTAAAGGGTATTTAAGCTGTCTGTAATTGCTTTTATTTTTTTCTACTTTATTTTTTCATAAATAATAAGTTCTACACCTAGTGCAAAGTTGAAAAAATATCCCCCAGAATGCAGTTTCTCTCCTCAGAAACAACCAATGTTTCTGTAGCACTTTAATATTTTACAACTAAAATGTATTTGTGTTAATGAAACAATTAGAAAATAGTGTGATTTGTGTTAAGGAGAAAAATGAAGACACATGTTTTTAAAAGCTAACAAATAGTTAACTATATTTTCCAAATTTTCTATGGACAGTATGTATTACCCTTACATCTAAGAAAAAAAAAAAAAGCCTTCCCAAAAAGCTAAAATATAGGAAGAAGTAAAGTGAAACAAATATTAAAAGGTCATCTAGTAAGGCAAAAAGCTCAAAATTGAAGGCCAAAGGGCTGGAGGCCCCAGTCCAAGTCGTGATCCTCCAACCCTGGCCCCAGCTTACCAGGTTTTTGACCTGATGCTGTGTGCTGGCCTTGAAAGCCACGGTCGGCAGCTCATTCCGAAGGTAATCCAGCCACTTCTCTACAATCTCTTTGGGGACCAGGTCTGGGGAAAATAGAAATAGGTAGGACTAATAAGGAGAACATCACTTCAATGGCTCACTCTAAAGATATACCCACCCACACCCAAGGCTAGGCCCACCTCCTGCCAACAGATGTCTCCCTGGCCCTATCAGTACCTGTCCAGCTCCCAGGTTAAAATTAGAAAGGAAAGTCTAGTCTAGGAGACTAGTTGGCCCTCTCTGAGGGGACCTCTGTCCCTTGGGGAAAATGGGCAAATTAGCTGTTTGGTCCCAGATGCCTTCCTTCCAAGCCACGCTTCCTAAAGATTGTTTCCCACTCTCTTTGTAGATCCTTCTAGGTTGGGCCAAATGTCAAGAATAACTCTGACAAGAATATGGCTACCATTTGTGGGGTACCAACCATGCATACACCAAGCACTTTATCATTAATTCTCACAACAACCCTGTGAGATTGGGACAATCACAGCCCATTTTACAACTGGAGAAACGGAAGCTCTCAGGTGACACGACTTGTCCAAGACCCTAGAGAAAATTGACAGTACAACTGGGATAAGACCCAGACCTCAGTGACTCCTGAGTCCATGTACTCTTCTGCCCTAGTCTTTGGGTTCCAGTTCGGGGCAGATAGGAATTCTCCGGGGTTGGCCAATAAGGCTCAAAATGGCAAGAACAAGGGACTGAAGGCAAACAGGCTTGGACCCCATCCCCAACTTCTGCTATACCGTGTGTGTGTGTGTGTGTGTGTGTGTGTGTCTTTAAACAAGTGATTTCACCTCTCAGATTCCTGGCTTTAAATAACTGAACACAAATTCCTACCTCACACAACTGTTATAACTACCAATGAGTTGCTGAGTCTCAGGGTCTGGTCTGAGCTAGTCTTTCAAGAAGGTCTGGCCCCTGTCCTGCCTTACCCAATTCTGCCCCAACACCCACCAATCTTGTTCAAGACCAGGACCAGCTTCTTGTTGCCTTCTGCCTGCAGGACAGCCTCTTCCATTTGGAAGCAGCGGCAGCCCAATGGGTCCCTGGCATCCAGGACTTCCAAAATCACATCAGAGTATTCCACCACCTGCAGGGGAAAGGACAGGGGATGAAGGCAGGGCAAGGATTGGGTATGAATCACACAGGCCCATAAAAGAAAAGTCTCCATCTCAGTCAGGAAAAGCAGAAATGGAGGGGCGATAGGATGGGATTGGCGCCCTCCCTAAAAAGCCTTAAGAAATGGGTCTCCATACCTTATGGAACTCCTTGTAATAAGCCTTCCTTGTCGCCTCATCATCCAACTGAGGAAACATATTTAATTCCTGCAGAACTTCCTCCTAAAGGAAAAAAAAAGAAAGAATGGTCTAGAGAGGAAAGAGGGAGTGAAAGTCAGGGCTTCGGAAACCATGACAGGCTGGGGGAGCCATGGGAGTCCCAGCCCACCGAAGAGTAACTTTGACCAGCCAATAAAGCTGGGAACTGGAAGAATGGATGGAACCACGTAATGCATGTGTGTGCCTATGTTTAAGTATGTGTTCAAGCACTAGCTAGGGACCTGAGTGTGCACCTGTGTGTGTAAGGAAGGAATGTGAGAGGGAAGTATTAAGTGAGAAAAACAACCCATGTGGGAACATGGGATGGGGGAGGCAAAATATGCACTTTACCTTAGGAAAGGAACTTTGAGCAGGGAAGTGCATATTCTGTGAAGTGAGAACATATGCCAGAAGGGCAGTAAGTCCAAGAAGGAAGCTGGCATCCCCCTCACATACCCTCCTCTGTCAACCCTTCCCTCCCACTTATTCCCTCTCCCCCTGTCCCCTGGTCCTAGGTCTCCCTTCCTCTACTCCCAACCCTGTCTTTGGGGCCTATCCAGGGTTGTCCAGTCACAGATAAGGCTCAAAATGGCTCTCTGCTTCCCTCTCATACCTCCCTCCCTCCATCCCCACTGTTTCTCATCTTCTCTGCACCTATTTCCTCCGTCCCCCCCGCAATAATCTCCCATCTTTCTTCTTTCCCTTTCACAGAGCAATGGCAATAGATGCTTTTCAGCAAACCCAAACGCGTCTGAACCAGAAGCAAAGGCTGTCCTCTTACCTTATGCTCAAATTCCTCCTGGCGTTGCAGGACATCCTGACAGTAGCTCTCGATAGTCCTGCGTCTGTGTCTCTCTTGCTCCCGGGCAGCCTGCTGCTTCTCCCTCATCTCCTCAACCTAACAAGGGAACACACAGCAGGACTATAGCTGACTAGGTCTGTAACCTAAGGGAGGGGTGGGAGACCTACAGTAACAGAGAGCACGTGACAGAGGGAAGAAACAGTGTTGATGTGGCAGAGGTAGGACAGGCAGGGATGCAGGGAGAGAGCAGATACGATAGCAGGAGATACAGGGTTTAAGAGAAAGAAAACAAAAGATGAAGGAAGAGAAAGTGTGGCAGAGAACAATAAAAAGAGCGCATGTGAAACGGAGAGAGAATGTGTTCTAGGCAAAGGGAATCAATTAAGACCAGAGGGAGAAAGAGGACAAGGTCCTGGGATGTTCCATCATCTAAAGAGCAGGAAAAGGAAGGAACAGCCAAAGAGACTGGGAAAGAGGAAGGACGACATCCAGGAGAGTGAGATGACAAGAAAGTCAAAGTGAGAGTGCTTCAAAGAAAGCATGGTCTCAAATTCTGACAATTCGGATGAGATGATGGAAGGAGACTATCCCTGAGTGTGATGTCACAGAACAAACTGGTGAGGCTGACAGGAGAGTTTTCAGTGGGGCAGTGGGAACACAGCAGGACAGCAAGGGACGGGGAGGTGAGGGGGAGATAAGCAAACGGAGACACTAAATCAAGTATCAAAGTGACCCCCTCCTCTTCCTTCTTCCACAAACAGCCTCAACAACCCTAACAACTTTGGTCTCTGCCCTTCCAGTCACCACTTCTGTGGACCTGGCAGCCAGGCCAGGCCCTCTCCCTCCCCCAAGGTCAAGGGCTTACCCTCTTCTTCTTTAATTCAGCCTCCCGACTGGCATGATCATTGGAGTGAACAAACTGGGGAGCAGAAGCCACTTTGGAAGCTGCTTTCTTTCCATTCTGCTTTGCAGGCTGGTCACCACACAAAAGGAAACAATCAAACAGAGCGAATGAACCCATGGAAATCACCCTTCCTGGAGGGTTAAAGCTGCTCAAAAGTACAGTTGTAGGGAAAAGAGAGGAATAAGCAAAAAGAAGGGCTCTGTCCTCAGAGGTCTGCCCATCTGGCTAGAGAAGAGACCCTCCCTCTCCTAGGCAGGGACTGACTGAAGAACCCCAGGGCAAATGGAAAAGTTTCCCAAGTAAAGGCCAAGGGAAATGCTAATGTAGCTCTCAAAGTGTGGTTCGTGGACCAGAGCAGCACCATGGAAACTGGTTAGAAATATAAATTATGGGATGCCACAACAGACCTACTGAATCAGAAACTCAAGGGTGAGGCCCAGCAATCTGTGTCTTAACCAGCCCTCCAGGTAATTCTGGGTAATTACCTGGAGGGCTGGTTAAGGTTTGAAAACTTTAACCACGTTAAAATTTGAGAACCACTGCTCTGGCCCATCTTACCTGTCTCCACCTTTCCTAGCAGGACCAGGAGCTGGAGCCAAAGATTATGTTTTGGCCTCCCTCCTCAACAAGAGCAATAGGGACTTGGGAACCAAACAGACCCAAGTCCCAGCCGTGCTACCCTGAATGCAGGAACTTTCTCACTGAGGCTCAGTTTCTTCATCTTAAAAATGGAGCGATCCCTACACCAAGGTAACTCAAGCACAAAGCAGCACATGGCTCATGGGGGAAAATTAATAAATGCTGCTGATTCTCTACTGCAGCCAACCAGAGAGGGAGGGAAAGCCAGATCCTCTGACTCCAATTTGCTGCTCTATCTGGAATGACCCAACATCTACTGGGGTTTGTAGACCTCTTCTAGGGCAGGGAACCTGTTCTTGACCTTACCAACAATGGGTATACCTTACCTGGGGGTCAAGTCAACTTACCTTCTTGCAGCCTTTGGAACCTTTACCTGGTTTTTTATTTTCTACAAAAAAAAAAAAAAAAGCTATTATCCACCTACCCAACATCTGTTTATACCTTAATCAAAGCCAGGCCACACTGGGAACCTAAGGAGGACTGAGCTACCATGTCTGTCCAGGCCCAGAACAACAAAGACATGGAGATGACAGCAACAGGGTCAGAGGAAGTACTGGAGAAAATGTTTGAGACATTATTTCAATGCGGACTGAAACAATGCTTATGGGAACCCTGTGAAGAGGGCTACCTGAATGCGTGTTTTTAACTCCTCTCTCTCCCCTAACTTCTGGCTGGGGGCAACTCAACAATTGCTGCACCAAGCTCAAGTTGGGGGCTGCTGGCATGGGAAGGTGATCTGAGGAGTCCCAGGTGGCTAAGCCAGGGCAGATGCCCTCAGCACACGGGGAGAGAACTGCTCCTTCCTGCTGACCCTGCTCAGGCCATTAACTCCAAAGGGACTTGTCCTATCTAGCCAAACTGTGGCCTCCCTTGGATACAAGGAAGAGAGAGCTCATCTTCTTCAATCACATCTAAACAGAGCCCAAGAACTTAAGAGGCCTCACCCTCTTCATGAGAAGTCCCATCTGTCATCCCGTTCACAGCTGGCCCTTGGGGAAGAATGGTTGTCTTAATGCTTACTACCTGCAAGGGGGCTAAAGAAATTCCTAGAGGGGGAGGTTCTGGAAGGTCAGGATATATACAAACAAATATAGGAGCAGCTTGGAATTACCAGAGAACAGGCTCTCCAATCACATAAGGTGGTTCACACCAAAGCAGAGTTAATACAGGAAACAGAATTTAGATACTATTGCAAATACTTAAGGAGATTCAAAGGAACTGTGTGAGAAAAAAAAAAATTCCCAAAACTTGATATTGGATAAAAATTCAATAGATGTAGTGAAAAACAACACAGACACCATTAACAACCAAACTAATAAGCTGGAAAATCAAGAGAAGAGCTTGCTTAAAACAAAAATCTAAAGAAATGGAAATTATGAGTAAAAATAAAAAATGGAGAATGGGTCCAGGAGAGCTGATACCTAAATAACAGGAGTTCCTGAAAGAGAAAAAGGTACAAATGGAGAAGCAATTATTTTGTTAAAATAATAGATTAAAGTTCCTTAAATTGAAAACAGGCTTGAGGGTTCAGATTAGAAAGGCTCATGGAACACCAAGATTAACAAAACAAGACATACCATAGGCATACCCTGATGAAAACTCTGAACTTTAAGGATAAAAAGAAAATCTTATAAACTTCCAAACAGGAGTTTCCAACAAAGGCAAGAGAAGCAGACAGCCTTCTCAAATCTACAACTCTTAACATTTAAGACAGAATAACCATTACAAAGTTCTTTTTTAAAAAGATTTATTTGAGAGAGAGAGCAAGCACGAGCGGGAGGGGCAGAGGAAGAAGGAGAGAGAATTCGAAGCAGACTCTGCACTGAGCACGGAGCCGGACGCAGGGTTCAATCTTACAACCCTGAGATCACGACCTGAGCCAAAACCAAGAGCCAGACTCTTAACTGACTTCGCCACCCAGGCGCCCCGTACAATTACAAAGTTCTGAAACAAAGAACTGTGTACCAAGCTAAATTCCTATACTTAACCAACAGATTACTCTTACACAAAGTTAAAAGGCATTTTCAGATGTGCAAAGATTACCACCTGTGTTCTGGTAAAACTACAGTTGACCCTTGAATAACTTGAGTTTGAACTCCATAGATTCACTTATACACAGATTTTTTTTTTTTGATAAATACGTGTAGTACTGTAAATGTGTTTTCTCTTCCTTACGATTTTCTTAATAACATTGTCTTTCCTCTAGTTTCCTTTACTGGAAGAATACGGTACATAGCACACCTAACAAAATATGTGTTAATAGACTGTTTATGTTACTGGTAAGGCTTCCCATCAGTAGTAGGCTATTAGTAGTGAAGTTTTTGGGGAGTCAAAACTTCTATGTGGATTCTTGACTGCACAGGGGCTTGAGGCCCCTAAGCCCCATGTTGTTCAAGGATCAATTGTACTAAGGAAGTATACCAGCAAAAATAAAAATTAATTCAGAATAAAGATCTCAAGCTAAAGGAAACAAGTAATGATGGGCAGGAAATCGATTAAAACTTACCATTAAATTAAAAAAACAACTTACCATTAAATCTTCAAAATGCTACTAATGTAGCTAAGAACTATAATACATATTTAGAAAAGATTTTTAAAAACCAGGAAGCATATTATAGGAAATAGCTCAGTACCAAAATACCAAATTATTTCAACAAAATCCTAGAATCAAGCAATAGGGGATGGAAAAGTAAAATCATGAAAGCATGATCTTACTTTGGAAGGATAGGATAAAAATAGTTATTACTTAACTTCGGTAAAGTGACAGAGAAATTCAAGTTTAATTATGTTTGATATAAACATGAATGCAACTACTAACATAACTTTATAATCACTGGGGGACACCTGGGTGGCTCAGTCAGTTAAGCGTCTGCCTTCGGCTCAGGTCATGATCCCAGGGTCCTGGGATGGAGTCCTGTATCGGGCTCCTTGCTCAGCAGGGAGCCTGCTTCTCCCTCTGCCTGCCTCTCACTCACGCTCTCTCTCTCTCTGACAAATAAATAAATAAAATCTTTAAAAAAAACTTTATAATCACTGGTGGATTTTTTTTTGAACTTGAAAAGTAAATAAATAAGAGACTAAGAAGAAACAAACAAAAAATATAAAATAAAATGGCAGAAATTAGACCAAATATATGAATATGAATGGATCAAATTTTCCTGTAACAACAACAACAAAAAACAGACCTCAAGTCTCCTTTTCTTCCAAAGTACTCATGTTGTAATGAAAAGAATGTGAGGTTGGGAATGAACCAGGACTGGCCATTTTACTCAACAATTTCTATCTGCCTAACTTCCCTGGAAACTGAGGGCCTGTGCCGGATACAGGCACACAATAAAAACAAAATAAATCATTTAGTAAGGAGAAAACACTCCTTGCAGGGCTCCTCAATAACCTCCCCAGATTTAACCATTATCATTACCATTTGGGTCCAAGGTATTGCTGAGAGCTCAAACAGCTGCACCATGAGGCACCTCTCCCACCTTCCACTGCAGTCATTCCACTTAGTCTGATCATTACTTAGTTGCAATTGACCAATCATAGTCTGTGTTTTATGAGCACATGTTAAGTTTTTGTTTAATAGTCACCATTTTTCCCACTCATGCAGATGTATATGATTGTTCTTTAATAGGTAATGGTCATATGGTTCCAAAATAAGAAGGTGTATTTTGAGAGGTCTTCCACACTTGTCCCTAGCCACTGCACTCTCCTCACTGCAACAAGAAACCACTTATTAGTGCAAACGCAAATATATGTAATCTTATTTCCCCCATTTTCTCCATTAAAGATAATATAGTACGTCCTCCCGTTGACAACTTGCTTTTTTCACTTAACAAATCCTAGAGATCTTTCCATCTAATACTTCTTCCATATAATAGTCTTTCTATATAATCTTTCCATACAATACTTCCTCATTTATTTTAAACTGCCAGGGTTCTTGGGCGCCTGGGTGGCTCAGTCAGTTAAGCATCTACCTTCGGCTCGGGTCATGATCCCAGGGTCCTGGGATCGAGCCCCACATCGGGCTCTCTGCTCAGCGGGGAGTCTGTTTCTCCCTCTCCCTTGGCCTGCCACTCCCCCTGCTTGTGCTCTCTCTCTCTCTCTCTCTCTGTCAAATAAATAAAATCTTTATAAACTGCCAATGTTCTTTTGTATGCATATACTCTACTTCATTCAACCAGCTCATTATTGTCTTTTTCATCACTATCAATATTTTATTATCATCTGGTATTTGATGTTCTTAAATAGGAAATAACTAATTTTGTTCATTTTTTTGTGTTACTTGAAAAAAATGATTATTTGCTTTTGGTATTTATATAACCAAAGTCTGATTCTTGTTGATTTTTTTATGATTATATAAAGTAAGTGTATTGAACTTTTTTTCACCAAGCCCACATAGGCAGGGCCACCATTCACACAGAGTATGGGGTCACTGGGTTGCACAAGTCTTGTCTAGCCTATGATGTCATTTTCTATGTGGACTATAGCAAGATAAAGGCAGGAAGCACAGAACCAGACCAGCCCTAATGCCCTTGCCTTCCCTCTTATATGGGAGAGTCATGTATCACATTTGTCTTCTCTCTAGGCTGTAAGCATAGTGGAAAGAGGAGGAGGAATTGAGTTAGGACAACTGAGACATTCTAGTGCCCGGCACACAGTAAGTACCAAATAGCTATGCCCAGTTATGCTGGGCCCTTGGGACAAAAAGATAAACCAGATGTGGGTGAGAAGTTAACAGTGCAGTGGAGGAGACAGACCCAGTCATACAGTATCAACAGCCCCAGTTCTTAGGGGTACAGACCATGGAAACCAAGGGAGAAGCTTAATGGGAGAGATTTCTAGAGGAAGTAATGTGTAAATTGAAATCTGAAAAATGAGCAAGAGTTATCCAGTTGAAGAATGAGGGAGAAGGGAAGAAAAGCATCTCGAAGGCAAAAAGAAGAGCAATTTGTCCCCATTGTCTGGTATTTACTGCTATTCACCTCAGATCAAGTCATTTAACTTTGCTGAGTCTCAGTTTCCTCAACTGTAAAATGGGAATGGGGGATAAGGGGAATATCACCTCCAAGGAAATTGGGAAGACAACGATACCATACGTAGAAGACAGACTAAATGATCTGGTACCTACTGAGCAATTTTTTGAGGGTTTTTTTTTTTTATTATTATTTTAGTATAGTTGACACAATGTTACACTAGTTTCAGGTATACAATATAGTGATTCCACAAGACAAGTCTAAGTCTATGCATGAGGCTCTGCTCACCATAAGCATAGCTACCATCTGTCACCATACAATGCTACAATACCACTGACTCTATTTCCTTTACTGTATATTTTAATCCCAAGACTTATTCATTCCATAACTGAAAGCCTGTATCTCACTCCCCTTCACCCATTTTGCCCCATCCCCTCATGCCATACTGAGCAATTTTTAAAAATAGAACTACCCTATGATCCTGTGATCACACTACTGGGTATTTACCCAAAAAAATACAAAAACACAAATTCAAAGGGATACATGCACCCCAATATTTATAGCAGCACTATCTACAATAACCACATTATGGAAAAAGCCCAAGCTCAGGTAGCTAGCTGCACCATGAGGCACCTCCCCCACCTCCCCCATCGACTGAGGGATGGATAAAGATGTGGTGTATATATCCAACAGAATATTACTCAACCACAAAAAAGAATGAAATGTTGCCATTTGCAATGACACGGATGGAGCTAGAGAGTTTAACACTAAGCAAAATAAGTCAGAGAAAGACAAATACCATATGATTTCATTCATATGTGGAATTTTAAGAAACAAAACAAATGAGCAAAGTTAAAAAAGAGAGAGAGAGAGCCAAACCAAGAAACAGACTCTTAACTATAGAGAACTGATGGTTACCAGAGGGGAGGTGGGGGGGATGGGGGAAATAGGTGATGGGGATTAAGGAGTGCACTTGTAATGAGCACTGGGTGATGTATGGAAGTGCTGAATCACTATACTGTACACCTAAAACTAATATAACATTGTATGTTAACTACATTGGAATTAAAATTTTTTAATAAAGAAATAATTTTTAAAAAGTTGCCATGAACTACTACAAATATTCATTAAAGCTTAGCATTGGGAGGGGTGGTAAAAGAAACTCACTGTGTCTGTGTTTCATCATGATGACTAGCTTGAAAGCAGGTAGGTTCAAATCTGCAGTCTTCCTTCCTGTCAGAATGGAAGAACCAATGTGAAGACAGAGGGGGGAACCACAATGCCAGAAGCCCCCTTCCAAGCCCCCTACAGGCAAAATGAAATGTGCAAAGAACTTGATAAGGAAGCCCTAACAATTGGAGGAACTAGGAGAAGAGGCTATAATGGAGTTGGGGCCTGGTGTAGCTATCTACACAGGGAAAGCAGCATCACACTACCCAAAAGGAAGCTAAGTCTAAACCTCTCTTCCTGGGTGGAGTCAGTGCCTCAATGCATCAGATGAAGTCCTTGGTCCTCAATCCTCCACCCTGTAGTGTTATATACCCTAGTACTAAACCTCTCTAGGCTGAGGGAATGGGGTATACAAGGATGGCCTGTTTCTACATATTAATAGTACCTCTTTTCCCAAGTAGGGGGTTCTACATCGGATCTACCCTGGAAGTAGGGGAAAAGACAGGTACCAGGAGTCTATCCTAGGGAAAAGGGATCTCAGAACAACGCTTTTAACTATGTTTACTAAACTGAGGCTAGGAGTCAGTGCAAAATCTTGCTGGGGCAGGGGTGGGGGGAATGTATGCCTGCATGTGTGATTGGGGTCTGTTCCTTGGTGAACGCGGGTAAGGAGATGCCTTCTGTTGCTCTACTCTGGGGTGTAGAGGAACTGGGAAAGCCAGCACAGTGGCTGTGTGCATCTCTGCCACATGGGAGAGAAGCACAGGTCTGTACATCTCTAAGTTGGCGAGGAGGAATCCTGGGTCTCTGTACCCTGGGGAGGGCTGGGGTGAGGGGAAGATGATATGCTGGTCTCCACTACAAGGTGGTATTAGTTGACACACTAACAAAGCGGGGGGGGGGGGGTTTGCAGTTCTGCATGAATGGGGTGTGCACTTTGCCTGTTGGGGGCTTTTCTGGACCCTCCCAGGGGGGTGGGATGGGGAACAATCTGTTTATCTTTTATATGGGTTGAAGTCAGCAGTGTGCTAACACTGAAGGGAATAGGACCTCTGGTTCTCCACATGGGGTGGGGGGTAGGTACACCACTATAAATTCAGTGGATCAGCCCTTACACTTTGCAGGGAGGGGGGCAGTTATCCTGAATGGAGAGAAAGAGATTTGAGCTCTTCTACCTTGGGTAAGGGGGGAGCCCACATGCACAAAATGTAGGGTGATCGGTGATGTCACTGTCTCTCAACACTGCAGGGAGGGGGAGCTGCACCTCTCTGCTCCCTTGATTGCGGGTGGGGGTGTCTCTCTTTTGCTACATTTGGTGATTCCAAATCTTTGGGGAAGGAGGAGGGGAGGGATGATCTCTGTTTACCTCAAAAGGAGAACAAACCTGAGTCCTTCTACCGCAGCTGCCCAGTAAGGGGCAGATCTGACAATATTCCCAGGTTACGGTCTGTTTCTCTTTGCTGCAGGGCATTTTTGGGGCCGGGCCTTTACAAATTCAGTAAACCAGTGCCTTCTTATGGGGTGGGGTGAGGAGTCAGGTCTGATTTTCCACAACGGGGACTCACTCTAGGCAAGAGGAGGAAAATCTGCGTGGTTCTCTATGGGCTGAGGCAGGTGCCAACCACTTGGAAGAGGGGTGATCTAACATCTCTGCAGTAGCGGGGGCGGGGCTTCCACAATTAGTTACACGGGGGCGAGGCAAGGAAGTCTCCAGCTCTTCCGTCTCTGTATATTAAACGTTTCTAAGCTCCTCAGTACTGGCGGTCCGGCCGGAGTAGGCGGTATTGTATGTCTGTGGAAGAGGTAATACATCAAAGCCTCTGTCCAAAGAGAAGAGATGCGCCGAGGCGGATCTGTGTGCCTCCGCACCAGTAAAGGTCCGCGCCGCTCAGCCGGGGGAGTGGGGGACGGGGAGGGCGGTATGTCTCTATAACCATGGGCTCGATGTCGCCACACGGAGACGCCTGTCTATACTGGAGGAGTGCAGAATGGAGCCTTGCTATCCTGAAGGCAAGAGGGCACTCGATGCTTCTCCACACAAGTGGGGTCTGTGACTTTCTACATATTGTGACCAGAGGTCTACACCTGCCTAGATGGGGTGGGGCCGTGCTCCTTTACCCAGCGAGAGTGCATTTAGGCACATGCTCATTTGCGGAGCGATCCCTGTTCCTCATCTGGGCCCTTCTACCGTGGATGACAGCCGGTTCTCTCTCTCTCCATTCCAGGGTGGAGGACACCTCTAGTTTCCAACTCAAATACACGATCCTTACCGCGCGGCTGGCTGGGTGAGCGCTCACAACGAGAAAAGAGGAGAGTCGTCTCTTACCTCCACTTCCGGCGGGGATCAGACAGAAGAGAACGGCACTACGATAGGGTTGGTCTGCAAACTGCGCTCGCGCCGCTAGGCTCCGACTTCCGGATCCCAGCCTTGCGGCCCTGGTTAGCCCGCCTTACGTCCCCCCCGAGGGGCGGGGCCTCGGATTGACGGCTCGCGCCCGCCATCCCTACTCCGCAGGCGCAGTGGTCCCGCCTCCCCCGCTGCCCTGTGAAGTGGGGAAGAAGCCGAGAGGGGGTAGGTTGGTAGCGGCGGGTCGCCATATACCTACTTGTAAGCCAAGATCTTGCCTGCCGGCCTCTACCTGGACCCGAATATGCGTGTTCCCGAATCATAGTGATCAAGCAATCACCATGATCGCAGGTGGGGGTCAGTCCCTTTGTCTACAAAGGAAGATGGCGACGGGCAGGGTGTGGGAAAATGGCCGCCTGGGTCACATGTCTTGCCGAGTGCTCCCCACCTAAAAGTGACTTGGTTAGCTGTTCCCAACAACCTTACTGGCTTGTAAGGCCCCAGACAAACCCTGAAGCAGGTACTCCCAGCTCTTTATGCAGAAGTTCAAATCCATGGTCAGGCCCAGGAGCTGAACAACTGGAAGTCTCTCCCACCCGTTTGTCCTCTTCCCCTCCTCCTCCCTCCTTCTCTTTGGCCCCAGAGCGGCAAATGAAGAAGGGAATGAATATATACCTCTGAAGTGGGAACAAATAAGGATTTCTTTAGAAACCATCTTGAGGAGCTCCTGACATGGTTGGAGAATGAGGTCTCCCCTTAAAAACAGTAAATATTAGTCTGAAAATGTCTTCTTTATGATAATTTAATTCCAGCCCCTTCTCTTCTTCAAACCTAAACTTTGGGGTAGGGCCCAGCCCCTCTACCCCTAGGGTATGTTCCTCCACTTCCAGAATATCCAAGCGGAAATCTCTGCCTACTACCCCTTACATACACACTACTCACTGCCCCTACATTGATGAAAGGGGTCTAACCTCTCACCCTGGAGATAAACAAAACTCCTGGGGACTCCAAACCAGCCCTAACCACCTTCCCCCTTACCCCTGCATTAGCAAATTCTTCCTGTTTCTTTAAGACCTAACTCTTGTCACTTCTATGAACTTTCCCAGCTGAGTTAGAAACTCAGAACACCTTTCTGCACTTATCCCTTAATGCTGTAATCATTTATGTGGATGCCTCTCCACATAAATGGAGATGCAGTCTCACCTCCTGAGACTAGGGACCATATATCTTGAAGACCTCAACAAGACCCAGCACAAGACTGGTACAAATCAGGCTTCAGCCAATATATGTGAAATGTGTGAGTTTATAGGCCTGCACCACAATGCAGTGGTGCAGGCCTATAAACTCACTCCAATGGGAAATGGACAATTTAGTAGATAGCGTTGGGAAATTTGGCTCACCATAAGGAGAGAAATAAAACTGGATCCCTACTTATTTACATATAAGATGATGGAGAGTATCTTTGTCACCTACAACTGCGGAAAGATTTTTTCAACAAAGGCCCAAATGTGCAAACTATAAGGGAAGAACGCAATGAAATCTTTGATAAGAAAGAAAATTGGTGTTTCTACTTTGGAAAACAATTAGGAAGTTATCCAGAATAGTTGAAGGTGGGCCCTGGGACCCCGCAGTTCTACTGGTAAAGATGTATATAACCTCCAGACTTTAAGTCCTAGAGAAATTCTTATATATGTGCATAAGGAGGCATGTGCAAGAATATAACATTGCATGACTGTTTATAATAGAGAAAAAATCTGAACAATCTAAAAGTTCACCAACAGGAGAATGAATAAATAGCAGTACAGCCATACAACAGAATACTATACAGCAGCGGAAGAAATGAAATTGAGTTGCATATATCAACCCAGATAAATTTCAAAAACACAGTGCTGAGATAAAATATAAGTTATAGAAGGGTATATGAAATATGAGACATTTAGGTAGATTTTTTAAAAATTTTTAAGTAATCTCTACACCCAATATAGGGCTTGAACTCATATGACCCCGAGATCAAGAGTCAGGTGCTCTACTGGCTTTGCCAGCTAGGCGCCCCTATATAGACTTTTTAAATCTAGAAAATAATGCACTAAATTACTTATAGGTTATATAAATAAATAAACAGTATTTTTAAAACAGGGAATTAAATAGAAGATGCAGAATGGTAATTAGTTCTGGGGAAGAAAACAAAGGAACAGAATGAGAGATACACAGGGGACTTCAACTGTTTGTCTAATACTTTATCTGGGTAGTAGGTACATGGATGTGAGTTATATTATTCTCTATACTTATTTGTATGCCGGAAATATTTCATACTTTTTTTTAGAAAGACTACAAGGATCTATAAAAAAAAAACTAATGATGGTTAAATGTAGATCAGTGGTTCTCAAACTTTGGCCAGCATCAGAGTCAGTGGGAGGGCTTGTCAGAAGACTGATTGCTGGGCCCTATGCCCAGAGTTGTGTTTCAGTAAGTCTGGTAGGGCCCAAGAATTTGAATTTCTAACAAGTTTCCAAGCGATGATGATGATGATGATGATGATGATGATGGAGAAGAAGGGGGAGGGGGAGAAGAATCATCTGGGGCTGCTAGTCCAGGTACCATATTTTGAGACCTACTGGCAAAGAATATGAGATTCTCAGTGAATTTTGTTGTCTTCATTGTGCTTTTCCGTGTTTTCCACATAGTCAATGAATATGAATTACTTTACAGAGAGGTTTTTGTTGTTTGTTTTAAATTCACCTTAATCTTTACTTCAAACTCTTATTTCCCTCATAGGCATCCATTCTATGGTATTTTATGCAGATCTTTTTGCTTATATGTGTTCTTGCAAAATATGTATTATTGTTTTAGGTGCATTTATTTCCTCAAAATTTTTATTTTTCACTTTTTCAAAATTCAGAAAATTTGAAAGAATAGTACAGTGAAAGCCCATATACCCTTAATATTGCATTTCTCTGATTACTAATGAATTTTTCAGCATCACTTCATATGTGTGTTAAATGCCTCTTTTGTAAATTGCCTGCTTATATAGTTGGCCCATTTTTCCAGTGAGTTTCCTATCTTTCCTATTGATTTGCTAGAGTTCCTTATGTAGTCTAGCTACTAGTCCCCTGTCAGTTTCAGACATTGCAAATATTCTGTCCCTATTTTAACTTTGTCCATGTTAGCCTTTTTTGAATAGAAATTGTTGTTTTTAATGCAATCAAATCCATCAAATTTTTGCTCTATGGTTTCTGGTTTGGGAGTTTTATTTAGGAACTAGTTACCTCCTCCCAGGTCACAAAGATATTCTCTTATTTTTTTCTATTAACTTTATAGTTTTATCTTTCACCTTTAGGTTTTAATCCATCTAGAATCCACTCTCATATGTAGTGATAGGTAGGGATGCAATTTTATTTTTTTATACACAGTGAGCCACATTTCCCACCATCAAACACCAAACAATCCTTACTTTTTCATTGATTTGCTGTGCCACCTTTGTCACATATTATAAAACACACATGCACAAGTCTGTTTCAGTTCTTGCATTAATACTGCCTTGCTTTTGATATTTTGTAATATAAGATTTGATAGGGCAAGTACCTCTGCTGTAGTCTTCTTTTAGTATTGTCTTAGCTATATCTCCACATAAATTTTAAAAAGAGTTTATCAAGCTCTTCAGAAATCCGACTGGAATTCTTATTAGGATCACACTAAATTTACAGATTAATTTGAGAGTTGATATCATCAAAATAATAACTCATCCAAGAACATGGACTATCTCCTCATTTGTTGAATTCACCTTCTATCTATGTCCTTTATTAAGAGTCGAGTTTTCTCTTTGGAATTGTGTGTTTTTACTAATTTAATTCCTAGTTGCTTTGTGGTTTTTGTTACTATTGTGAATATTTTATAGTTATTTCTTTTTGAATAGATAATACACATACATTTTGAATATCAAAACAAAATAAAAATTATACTTTGAAAAGTGTCACTCTTGTCCATTTCACCCAATTGCCACTATACACACCCCCAGCAGTTACCACTTTTTTTTAAATTTCTTATTTATAATTAACATGTGGTGTTATATTAGTTTCAGGTCTAATGATTCAACAATTCTATACATTACTGAGTGTTCATCAAGATAAGTGTACTCCTAATCCCCTCTATTTCACCCTTCCCCCCAGCCACCTCCCCTCTGGCAACCTCCAATTCAGTCTCTGTATTTAAGAATCTGGTATGTTGTTGGTTTTTTTTTGGGGGGGGGGTCTCTTTTTTTCCTTTGCTCATTTGTTTTGTTTCTTAAATTCCACATGTGAATGAAATCGTATGGTATTGTCTTTCTCTGACTTATTTCACTTGACATTATACCATCTAGGTCCATCCATGTTGTTGCAAATGGCAAGATCTCATTCTTTTTATGGCTGCATAGTATTCCATTATATACAGAATATTTTATATTTAATATTTTTTTCTTGTATTTAAGTTTACTTTCAACAATCAAGACAGACTCTATGAATGACAAGAGGTTCAAAAAACCCTATTATTTTAACATGCTTTTTAAAAAACAAGACATTCTGGGGCGCCTGGGTGGCTCAGTCGTTAAGCGTCTGCCTTTGGCTCAGGTTGTGATCCTGGGGTCCTGGGATCGAGCCCCACATTGGGCTCCTTGCTCAGCCAGGAGCCTGCTTCTCCCTCTCCCACTCCCCCTGCTTGTGTTCCCTCTCTAGCTGTCTCTCTCTTTCTGTCAAATAAAAAACAAAAAACAGAACATACACACTGATCTCTATCTGGTATCTTTGTACAGTCATTTTGGTACACAGATACTGACTTCAAGCTTCTTTCCACCTTAAGAATTGCTTTCTTTTAAGTTCAACAAAGAACATTATGAAATAAGAATTGTACCAAAAAAGGGACAGCAAAGACTGTAAGGAAGGAAGGAAGTAGAGGGAACAAAGGAAGGAAGTAGAGAATGCCTCCTTAATTTTGTTTTTTGTATATTGTTTCTTTAATGCATTAAATAGAAAACCCAGTAACTGGGCGCCTGAGTGGCTCAGATGGTTAAGCATCTGCCTTCGGCTCAGGTCATGATCCTGGAGTCCCGGGATCGAGTCCCGCATCGGGCTCCTTGCTCAGCAGGGAGTCTGCTTCTCCCTCTCCTCCTCCTCTCTCTCATGCTCTTTATCTCTCATTCTTTCTCTCTCAAATAAATAAATAAAATCTTTAAAAAAAAAAAAAAAAGAAAAGAAAGCCCAGTAATTGAACACACCAACTCCCCTAGAATAAGGAAAGACAAAATTAACAAAGACATGATGGAGATATGTAGGTACATTACAGTCAATCTCCCTCTTCAGAATGTTCTGTTAACCAGATTCTACTGAAAAGTATCACATCAGGGCGCCTGGGTGGCTCAGTTGGTTAAGCGACTGCCTTCGGCTCAGGTCATGATCCTGGAGTCCCGGGATCGAGTCCCGCATCGGGCTCCCTGCTCAGCAGGGAGTCTGCTTCTCCCTCTGACCCTCCTGCCTCTCATGCTCTGTCTCTCATTCTCTCTCTCTCAAATAAATTAAAAAAAAAAAAACTTAAAAAAAAAAAGTATCACATCACTGAAACATCCCTATGTTCAAAAGCCAGTGATCTATTTGATAAGAAGTTTGATATATATATATATATATATATATATCAGTACTATTATTTCATAAAGATATATAGATATAGATCTAGACCACATCTTCTTTATCCATTCATCTATTGATGGATGCTTGGGTTGCTTCCATATTTGGCTATTATAAATAATACTGCAATAAACATAGGGGTAGAGGTATCTTTTCAAATTAGTGTTTTCATTTTCCTTGGGTAAATACCCAGTAGTGGAATTACTGGATCATATAATTCTATTTTTAATTTTTGGAGGAATCTCTATACTGTTTTCCACAGTGGCTGCACCAATTTGCATTCCCACCAATAGTTTTCGAGGATTCCTTTTTGTCCACATCCTCTCCAACACTTGTTATTTCCTGTCTTTTTGATAATAGCCATTCAGACATGTGTGAGGTGATATCTCACTGTGGGTTTTTTTTTTTTTAAGATTTTATTTATTTGTCAGAGAGAGGGACTGAGCAAGCAAGGGGAGCGGCAGGCAGAGGGAGAAGCAGGCTCCCTGCTGAGCAAGGAGCCTGATGCGGGACTCAATCCCAGGACCTTGGGATCATGACCTGAGCCAAAGGCAGACGCTTAACTGACTGAGCCACCCAGGCATCCCATCACTGTGGCTTTGATTTGCATTTCCTGATGATTAGTGATGTTGAGCATCTTTTCATAGGTCTGTCGACCCTTATCACATATATCATTTGCAAATGATATTTGCAAATATCATCTACCATTCAGTAGGTTGCCTTTTCACTTTATTGATGGTTTCCTTTGCCATGCAAAAGCTTTTTATTTCAGCATAGTCCCAATAGTTTACTTTTACTTTTGTTTTCCTTATCTAGAAAAATGTTTCTACAGCTGGCGTCCAAGAAATTACTGCCTATGTTTTCTTCTAGGAGTTTTATGGTTTCAGGTCTCACATTTTCGGTCTTTAATTCATTTTGAATTTATTTTTTTGTATGGTGTTAAGAAAGTGGTCCAATTTTATTCTTTTGCATATAGCCGTCCAATTTTCCCAGCACCATTTGTTGAAAAGACTGTGTTTACCCATTATGTATTCTTGCCTTCTTTGTCATAGATTAATTGACCATATAATCATGGGTTTATTTCTGGACTCTCTATTCTGTTCCACTGATCTATGTGCCTGTTTTTTTTTTTTTTTTTTTATTTTTCCATTTTTTTTTTTTTTTAATTTTCCAGTTTTTTTTTTTTTTTTTTTTTTTTTTGCCTGTTTTTTTTTTTTTTTTTTGATAGTACCATACTGTTTTGATTCAAAGTTACCAGTTTTATTAGTTTATTTTTTATTCTTCCAGTGTTTCTTTATGCAGATACAAACAAACATAAATGTATCTTATTCCATCTCCCCCTTTTTTATGCGTGTATATTCTGTTATACATGTTGCTTATTTCTCTTAATAATACATCTGGAGGTCTTTCCATATCAGAGCATTAGAGTTTCCTGTACCTAGAAAGTCACTGTATGGAAGCATATAGAGTACTTATTCAAAGTGTTACATTATGTGGATATATAATAGGGGTTTTTTTAATGACTGCAGTCCCCTATTGTGGATGCTTGGGATGTTTTTAGTCCTTTGGTATTACAAATGGTGCCATAATGAATAGACACTTCATACGTATGCAGATAATTATGTAGGATAAATTCCAATAATTATATTTGTAATTATGTAAGATACGTTCCAATAATTATATTTGTAGATATTGCCAAAATTTCCCTCCGTAGTTATACCATTTTGCACTTACCACCCATGTATGAGTTTATCTGTTTTATTACAGCCTCACCAACAAAGTGTATTGTTAAAGACTTAGATTTTTTACAATGTGATAGGTAAGAAATAGTATCTCATGGTAGTTTTAATTTACATTTCTCTTATTATGAGTGAGGCTGAGCATCTTTTCATATGTTTAAGGGTCAATTTTATGTCTTTTTCTGTGAATTGTCTATATATATCCTGTATTTTTCTGTTGGATTATTGGCCTTTCCTTGATTTCTAGAATGTTGTTATATATTAGAGAGATTAGACCTTTGTGAATCATGATTTGTCAGTGTTTTTCCTCAGTTTGTTATCCTTTTGACTTTGCTAATGGATTTTTTCCAGGCAAGTTTTATTTTATTTTATGTAAACAAATGTATCTATGTTTTCTTTTATGGATTCTAGATTTTGAGTTGTTGTTGGTGATAGATTGCATTAATGACCCCAATTTCTCATGTGTCTATGTATCCACACCCTTTCATAGTGCCCTGCTTTATTGACTCTGAGTGTGGCCATATAGCTTGCTTTAACCAACAGGATAGTTGCAAACTTGATATTAAGAAGAGACTGGAGGGCGCCTGAGTGGCTCAGTTGGTTGAGCGACTGCCTTCGGCTCAGGTCATGATCCTGGAGTCCCTGGATCGAGTCCCGCATCGGGCTCCCTGCTCGGCGAGGAGCCTGCTTCTCCCTCTAACCCTCCCCCCTCTCATGTACTCTCTCTCTCTCATTCTCGCTCTCTCAAATAAATAAATAAATCTTTAAAAAAAAAAAAAGAAGAGACTTGAAAAAGCTCTTGCACATTCTGTTTCCTCTCTTGGACCCCTGCCACTGCCACAAGAACATACCGAAGCTAACCTTGGAAGGATGTGAGAGACATGTAGAAATGAGCCTAGTCCTCCCAGTTAAGACATCCTATAGTGGCCAATCTCTAGTGAAGCCATCAACTTAGTGCAAACACATGAGCTAGCCCAGTTGAGATCAACAGAGCCTGATCCAGATTGTAGACCCTCCCAAATGACCCAGACTCTAGGTTTTGGTACATAAATACTCATTTTGTCTTTTTACAGAGCATTATTATGGCAATAGTCCCATATCATTGCTCTTCCTTTTTGGAGATATCCTGGCTAAGCTTGCTCGTTATTTTTCCATTTGAACTTTTTTTCAAGATTTTTATTTATTTATTTATTTATTTATTTGAGAGAAAGAGTGTGCATGTGCATTTGCACACATGAGCCACGGGAGGGGCGGGGGTGGGGGGGGCGGGGCAGGGAGAGAATCTCAAGCAGACTCCTGCTGAGCACCGAGCTTGAAGCAGGGCTGGATCTAACAACCCTGAGATCGTGACCTGAGTTGAAACCAAGAGTCTGATGCTAAACCGGCTGAGCCATCCAGGCACCCCTCCATTTGAACTTTAATTCAGCTTGTCTAGTTTCAGAAAAAGAGAAAAAATGGTATTTTAAATGAGTTTATACTAAATTTATAAATTAATTTGACATCTTTATAATTCTGAATCTTCTTATTTAATAACATGGGATGCCTTTCCATTTGTTCCTTCAGAGTGTTATAAATGTTTTGTCATAAAGGTTTTGGACATTTCTCATTAAGTTTGTTTCTAGGTATTTGCTATAGACTAAATGTTTGTGTGCCTCCAAAATTCAGATGTTGAAACCTAATCCCCACTGTGATGGTATTTGGAGGTAGGGCTTTTGGAAAGTGATTAAGTCGTGAGGTTGGAGCCCTCATGAGTGAAATTAGCGCCCCAGTGGACACAGCTAGAAGATGGCTGTCTATGAACCAGGAAGCAGCTCTCAACAGAGATCGAATCTGTCTGCCTTGATCTTGGGCTTTTCAGCCTCTAGAACTGTGAGAAGTACATTTCTGTTGTTTGTAGGCCACCCAGTCTATGGTATTCTGTTATAGCAGCCACAGTGGACTAAGACAGTATTTCACCTTTTCTGTTGCTATAATAAATGGAGCCTTCTCTTCCATATATCTTCTTTTTTAAAAAAGATTTTATTTATTTCTGCATCCAATATGGGGCCCAAACTCACAACCCTGAGATCAAGAGTTGCATGCTCTACCAACTGAGCCAGTCAGATGCCCCTCTTCTATATATCTTCTAACTAAATGATTTCTATATATTAATTTTATATCCTCCTACCTTATCTTGTTTATAGTAGCTTTTATATTGATTTGCTTGGGTTTTCTGGCTATATAATCTTATCTATAAATAATGATAGCTTTACCTCCTCAATTCCAATTTTATGCTTCTAATTTCTTTTTCTTTTTTAATTACAATGCTTGCTACCTCCAATACAATGTTAAATTATAGTGGAGAGAGTAGACATCCTTGCCTGGTTTCTGATTTTAGCATATAAATGCTGCTAGTGTTTCCTGGTTAAGTGAAATACTGGACTGCTGTATTTGGGGAGATACACACTCACAAACACACACATAATTAAATCATATCAAGGAAGAAACCTTATATTCCTCTTGTTGAATGTTTTTTTTAAATAAAGAATGGGTATTGAATTTTGCCAAATGACTCTTTGGCATCTCTGAAAATGATGATATGATTTTTCTCCTTAGATTTAATAATATGTTAGATTATATTAATGGATTTTGTAATATTGAATGATTCTTGCTTTCCTGGGATAAACTCCACACAGCCATGGATTCTGTTTGCTAATATTTTATTTAGAATTTTGCATTGCTAAAAAAAAGAATTTTGCATTGCTATTTATAAGTGAATATTGGTCTATATCATTTTCTTTTTTTTTGTAGAATCTTTGTCAGATCTTGGTATCAATATTATACTCATTTTATAAAAAGAATTTGAATGTGTTCCTCCTTCATCTAGACTCAGGAAAATAAAAATAGCATTCAAATTACCTGCTTTTTAGTGTTAATAGACTTCCCCTGTGAAAGCATCATAGTCTGGTACCTTTGGGGAAAAGTACCTCTTTATACCTTTCTCTATTTCTTCCATGGAAATTGGCCTATATGGGTTTTTCTCTTTTAGAGTCAAATTAAAGTAAATTATATTTTCCTAGGATGTTTTCCATGTCTTCCAGGTACTTAAACAATTTGCATAGAGTTGGACAAGAAAGTCTTTTATGTTTAAAATGTCCTCTTACTATGGTTATGTCCAACTTTCCATTTCCTAACTTGTATATTTGTGCTTTCTCCTTTTATTCTTTTTCTTTCTTTTTTTTTTTAGAGGAGAGGGAGAAGGGCAGAGGGAGAGAGAGAATCTTAAGCAGGATCCATGCCCAGCACAGAGCCCAATGCAGGGCTCAATCTCATGACCCGGAGATCATGACCTGAGCCAAAACCAAGAGTCAGATGCTTAACCAACTGAGCCACCCAGGGGCCCCAGCTTTCTCCTTTTCTTGATTATGCTGTTTAATGGCTTACATATTTCTATTTAACAGAATCAGCTCATCTATATATTAGTTCTATTGTTATCTGTTTTCTAACTTCTTTATTTGAACTTTACTGTTATTTTTCCCCTTCTGTTCTTAATTTTATTATTTTTTCTTCCTCTAACTTTTTGAGTTGGATGCTTATTCACTTAATTTTTCCCTGGTTTTTAAAACAAGTATTTTAAGGCTATGAACTTTGCTTTTATCTGTATCCATGGATTCTGACTTTAGTATTTTCATTATCATTGTCTAGAAATTCAGCAGTTTTGATTTGAGTTTCCCTTCTGACCCAAGAGTTGTTTGACAGAGAGATATTACATATTCAGATGGAAGATCCATTTTACAGTGATTTCCAGTTTTATTCAGTGTGATCAATTAACATTGTATTAGTTCTAATTTTTGGAATTTGTTGAGATTTTCTTCTTGGCCTAATATTGATTTTGTTATTTAGTTTTTTTATATTCTTACTGGGTTTTTTGTTTGTTGCTGTTGTTGTTGTTGTTGTTGTTGTTGATTTAATCTGTCCTGGAATGAGAAAGGTGAGTTAAATTTCTCCTATTTTTAGTGTGTTTCAATCTGTTATCTATTTTTCCTTGTATCCCTTAATATCTTAGCTTTATGAAAGCTGCTATGTTATTTGGTATAAAAATAGTCATAACTTTATATGTTCATTGTAAATTGTGGCCTTTTTGCCTCAATTAATGCTTTTTTATAACAAACTTTCTATTTTGGAATAATTTTAGATTTACAGAACAGTTGAAAAGTTAGTGCGAAGTTTCCATATGCCCTTCACCTAGTTGCCCCTCATGTTAATATCTTGTATGACATTTGTCAAAACTAAGTATTGGTACATTGTTATTAACTAAACTCCAGACTTTATTCAGATTTCACCAATTTTTCCACTAATATCCCTTTTATGTTCCGGACCCCAACCCAGAATCCCATATTGCATTTAGTCATCATATCTCCTCCAATCTGTGACACTTCCTCAGTCTATCCTTGTTTTTCATGACCTTGATAGTCAGTTAATGCCTTTGGTTCTGAGTTCCTGACTTGTCTGATAATTAAGATTGCAACCCATGTGTTCTTTAATTGCATTTGCCTGGTATACCTTTTTCCTTTCTGGTATTTTTAACCTTTCTGAATCAATTTCTTTTAATTGATTTTCTTTTTCTTTCTTTCTTTCTTTCTTTCTTTCTTTCTTTCTTTCTTTCTTTCTTTC